>NC_142000.1:15169832-15469832 GCF_049901715.1 Pseudonaja textilis
TCTTCTGTGGGCAAACCATTCCACTGATTGATTGCTCTCACTGTTAGAAAACTTCTCCTTAATTCTAGGTTGCTTCTCCCCTTGGTTAGTTTCCATCCATGGTTTCTCACCTTGCCTTTTGATGCTTTGAAAAATAGTTTGAACCTCTCGTCTTTGCAGGAGCCCCTCAAATATTGGAACACCACTATCATGTCTCCCTTTTTTTTTCCTGTAGTCCTTTTTATTAGACTAGACATATCCCAATCCCTGTAACCATTCTTCATATGTTTTGTCCTTCATCCCCCTAATCATACTTTAGAGGCATCTTAAATTAGGTATCATCAAAAGTAAGAGAGAAGGACAATTCTTTTCTTGGTAAACAGGTTTTCCATGGGTTTTCATTTACTGATTCTGTCAACATTCTTTAATCAAACTTGATGCAAGCCATAGAATTTGAAGGAATGTGTCTAATATAACTACTTGTAACAATATGTTAAATTAGACTGGGTTGTTGGGGAGAAGCAGAAGAAGGAAGGAAAGTGCAATCGAACAGTTTTTATATAGATTCTCTTAAAAACAGAGAACCTAGGGTTAAATCTTACTCACAGAAATACCTTAAATTGTAATTCACCATTAGAATATAAGTTAAAGCAAACAGAGCTAGCTTTTCCCTTTTGTACCTTCAGCAAATAGTGAAGATAGCTGAAAGAATATGCTTTGATGTCAAGGAATGGATGCCCTGCATGGCATCAGTGTTCTGTGAGGCTGCAAATGTGGGGGAAAGAAGGAAATGAGTGTTGAAGAATTTAGAAACCAAAAGCCTGACTCTCAAAATCTGTATTTTGAAATGATTTTTCATGAGCTGCTGGCTTTTAGAATTCTGTGCAAAGGCCAGGAAAGGATAATAGAGGAATCTATTCCCAGAGAAGGATCAGCAGCATCCAAAATAGACTTCAAATGTATATATATATATATATACATTCTAGATTGGAATATCTGGCTTTTTAAGATAGTAGCAATGGTGGAAGAATTCATTATCTTCTTTCTGGTAGGCTTAGTACTCTCAGTACATAAATTGATTGTGTTGTTCAGGTCAATACGTTTTCAAGATTTTTGTTGTTTTAAGCCATCACAAATCTGTTGACTGGAGCTAAAACAGGGTTGAAATTGAAGGCATTCAGATTATTGTTAGTCTAGACAGTGTTGGGGTTACGTGTATTCATTAATTTTTGTGTATTGTACAAAGTTTTGGGGGGAAATTGAACCTTGATGAAACCAAGAGAAATGTATTTATTTCATCATATGTTTATAGCTTTGCAGAACAACCTGAGCACTGGAGATTAGAGAAGGGAGGTGGTTGGTAATGTTCTCCAGAATGTGAGGATTCAGAGGAAACTCTTTGTTACAGACTTTATCAGACAAGAAAGGGGTCCTGAAAATACCTAGATCTTAGACCAAGAAGAGATAATTGGTCAAGGTGACAAGCAAAAGATTGAGTTACACCTGGAAGCAAGTTGATGATAGATGCAGTTCTCAAGTAGTGGCATTGACTACTTTCCATAACTCTCTGGGCCACAGTTGCAATGTATGGCTGTGAAAGTTGGATCATAAGGAAGGCTTAGCACCAAAGAATTGAGGGCTTTGAACTCTGGTGCTGGAGAAGACTCCTGCGAGTCCCTTGATCAAACCAGCCAGTCCGGGAGAAGATTAACCCTGACTGCTCTTTAGAAGACCAGATCCTGAAGATGAAACTCAAAGACTTTGGCCACCTCATGAGAAGGAAGGACTCATTGGAGAAGAGCCTAATGCTGGGAACGGTTGAGGGCAAAAGAAGAAGAAGAAGGGGATGGCAGAGAATGAGGTGGCTGGATGGAGTCATTGAAGCAGTCGGAGGGAGCTTAAATGGACTCCAGAAGATGGTAGAGGACAGGAAGGCCTGGAGGAACATTGTCCATGGGGTCACGGTGGGTCAGACATGACTTTGCAATTAACAACAACAATTCTGGATCAGCCGTAGTTTCTGAATCTGCCATATCTAAAAGGGCATGTGATTATAATAAAAATAACCTTTATTGTCATTGTACATATACACAACGAAATTGATTTTTGCTTCTGCTGGTGCTCTCCATAACAAAAGTACAACATGAATAATATAGAAAGTGGTCATTATACAAGTAATTAGGGAGAAACCAGTCATATGTTTTTATGTATGCGTGGAGTGATTGTAGTTGTATTTAGGAGTCTGACAGCCCATGGATAAAAGCTGGTTTGAAACCCGTTTGTCTGGCTGAGAGTTGTTGTGAGAGGTGGTTTATAATCTGGACACCAAGAAAGTTTTGAACCTTTTGGTGATATTAAGTTATTGCCTTAATATAGCAGAACCTAGACTGCAAACAAACTACGTATTTAAGTAATATCAACTTCTGTAGCTTTTGAGTAACTTTATGATTGAAAACCATCCCTTCACAGCAAAGTCCTATTGTGGTCATACTCAGATTGAAGATTTATCACATTATTTTTCAATGTTATCCACGTTTTCATCAGTATGTGAGAAATATATTAAAGGGCTATCTCCCAGCTCCATTCAGATGAAGAAAACAAGTTTTCTTTTATCTAATGCTAATGAGGATGTACAAACCCTTTTTCTGCTGCTTGCATAAAAGATTTGTCTAAATCATGCAGAAGTTAAATAGTGGAAGGTACGAGGCTAATGTTGAAGTAAGGTTTTCCTCATTTAATTGCATTGTAAATATTTGTAATGTTAATGAATGCGATGGCCTTTGGCTGCATGTCTTTAATAAAGGAGACTTGAAATCTGAAAGTATGTCAGCTGGAGATGTTTCCTGTGCCTCTAATACACAATTCTCTCCATTTCTCCTTGTAAGACAGCTTTCATGGGCTGAGACTCAACAACAGCGCATAACCAAGGAAGTTAGATGCATCTAGTTTTAGCAATTAGTTTTCCACTTAGCAAAAATGGATTACTATATCTAAACCTAGGTAAGTAGCCATCACTTATTAAGCAGTTCATTAATGTAAGGTCACTTTGAGATGCAGGAATCTCTAAGCTCTCTGATAAATGGAGAGATTGATTCATTTAATAGCTAAGGTTGAAATCTCCATACTATGCAGCGGGGGGAACACCTCATTTTTCCTGTTTCCAGTTTTCTGACCATTCTCATATTCTCAAATTGTCTGAATCTTCAGGTATTATGCTCAGTAATAGAGTATTTGATGTAGAACCAATGCAAAACAGGAGGGAATTATAATATTCTCTCATGATTTGGAAAATATATTGAGCCTTGATGGTGCAGTGGTTAGAGTGCAGTATTACAAGCCACTTCTGCTAAGTGCCAGCTGCCTGCAATTTGGTAGTTCGAATCTTCCCAGGCTCAAGGTTGACTCAGCCTTCCATCCTTCTGAGATGGGTAAAATGGGGACCCAAATTGTGGGAGGCAATATGCTGACTCTGTAAACTGCTTAGAGCGGGCTGTGAAGCACTATAAAGTGGTTTATAATTCTAAGTGCTATTGCTATATTTTTTTATTGACACTGCCTGGGAGGTAAATTGGGCTACAAGACAGTGACTGGCCTAATCATCCATTGAATCTCTCTGCCTGTGCTGGGCCTCCAGTTACATCAGGGTCACCAAACTCTTCATCTCATTAACCCTTCAGGAAATTTCGAAGTGTTTGTCAACCCCCAAACTGTTATTATATTATTTTAACTACCACCAACACCACTATGTCTACTGCTAGCAACTTATTTATGAACTCAGAATGTAGCACATCAGCCCTATTGCATTTGGGCTTCTTCCTCTTGACTGGGGTTCTGGAGTTGTCCACCAAAGTCCTACTGTGATGATGTCCCCTATCAAGGTGACCTTTTGGCAACCTGGACAAAAAGCCTGCAAGTAACTTCAAGCAGTGGGACAGATATTGTAGACTCAGATCACCTAAAAGACTTTCATTTCTAAAGATCGGACAGATTAAGTGCAAACCATTAACATCACAAGGGATAATGTTATCTGAGAAAGGAAAGGCAATGCATGTAACATGGAAGACCATTGATTACAGTCAGTGTATGATGTGGCTACTAGAGATGTTTGTGGAATTTGGGATAGGAAGCTTCCTCACTGAATGGACTTGCCCATTAATTAATTTGCACATTGGAACCTCCCTGCAAAATGTTACAAGTTGGTCCAAAAGCTACCTCTAATTTTAAAAGGTTTGCTTTTCCTATCAAATTGGAGCTGCTTCAAAGCAGAGCTGCTACTGGGTGGGGGACTGAGTTCTTGGGATATTTTCCCTGGCATTATACTCATATCTCTCTTGGAGGCGACTTCTAGCTGTCTTTCAAACCATGCAGCAGATGTTGCCATTTTGAGCAGATTCATGCTACTTCAGAAGCTGTTTTAGACTGAAAAACAGCCTTTGGATCTCCTTGTGAACATCTTGTCAAAGGCTGCTTTGTTGATTCCTTGAAAGAATTCCATACTGATCATTCTCCTAAGCCAGTTCAAAGAGGAGAGAACAGACTTAATCACCATTGCATGCATATCTCCAAAGCAATTCTAATTGCTTAGTTTTCCAGGAGTAAACCCACAAATAGAATCCTTCTCAATCTGGCATGGTAACAAACACGGTTTTTTTTAAAAAAACAAAAATTAAACACTTATGGCTTACAGTTAGTGTTTTACAGGAAGGGGTGGTCTTTTTCTCTGAAATGTTAGACACTTTCCAACAAACCTGACCAGAGATATATTCCACAGGATGATCATGGGATGGAATAAATGCAAACTGCATTAAGGCAAAATTAGTTCACATTTGACTGAGTTCCTATAACATTTAGTTAAAAGTAAATAAACCAAAATCACGTTTTTTTAAAAAATACACCAAAAAAAATGTGGAATTTAGGGGCATCAAGGGGCAAATCCACATAGGGTTAGGGTATATTTAGCAGGGCATTGGCTAGTTGGGTCCATCTTCTCTAATTTTCCTGGTAAAATACATGGGAAAATCCTACTGCTGCTCATACACTTTGGTTAAGGTTAGGTCTTGATGAATTTGGAGAGCAAATGGATCCATTACCAATGGATCCATTCATTAGGACGGTGCTGACTTTTCAATCCTGCCTTATCTATGTTTCCTGATGAAAATACATTGAAAATCATATTTGGGTCAAATCCACTTAGGGATGGGATTAGGTGTCCATGAATTCGGAGAGCAAAATGAACATTCTACCCATGGTGTCAAGGCCCAAAAGTTACATGTGTAATAACTTCTAAGTAGTTCTTTCATTGTTGTTCAACTATAAACAGAATCTTGCTAGACTAAAGCAATCATCTTTAATCTGGCAATAGTATTTCAACTATTAGATATTCTCTGTTAACAGCTATGGTTGGACTGGCATGCTCTTTTCATGCCCACCTGATCTTCCAAGCTCCTGTCTCTTTGCCCTCTGGGAAAGACCCCCCCACACACACCTCCTATAACTTGAGACTGCATGCCTCTATACGTAGGGAGGCACTAAAGCTAAGGGAGGGAGGGACTTATTCTCGGTGTTACTTGATACAGTCCTTGGGGTTCTGTCTTGTGCGACGCCGATCTTTGCTTTTCTGTACAACTGGGGAAGAATTGTTAGATTCCTCACCATTGCATATATACCATAATAGCAAGAACCCAGGAGTTCCTGTTATCCTGGCACATTTGGATTACGCCTTCCATATACATGACTTTTCTGGGACATAAAATACCATTATTGTGTGAGTTGTAAAAAAAAAAAGGGGGGGGGAGGAGAGGAAAATGAGGCTGGCACTGAAATTCTCTAATTTCCTGCCAATATGAATGTGAAATATGGCTTTATGTGGTGGGGGAAAGGGGGCTCAAGTAGTGCCTTTTATGCTTGAGAAAAAGAAAGCAAACATCTGTCACTTATCTAATTAACAGCTGGGTGTAACTGTCATCTCTGAGACATACAGCCGAAATCTTTGTTCTTTATTGGGAGAAGGAATGTGAGTGTACATTGAAGAGAAGCAATTTGATCAGGATGGAGCTTGCTAAAATGTGTCACTTTCCTCAAGAAACATCTGCATTTGTGAGAAAAGGCAGCCAAAATTGGAACCCAAGGAGCAATAGAGAAAAAAAATCTACAAGCAAGAGAAAAGTTGGTCTCCTTGGTTTGGCATAATGACTTAGTATCTCAAGTGCTGCCCTGGGAGTAGAGAAGACACTTATTCCCATAGGCTTTGCTGGTCAGATAATGTCATTCCCACTGACATCTTATCATAGGCATTTGGTAGGATGACTCCAATGTAATTGGGCCAGGCTAAGAATTCTAAAAGTTTGTCTCCACTCCAGATGGATCATCTTTACAGGAGACAATGCACCCCAATGTCTCTTCTTTGTAGAGCCATTGCTCTAAGGTTGGCCTTTGGAAATGGATAATTTGCTCTCCAACTCAGCCTGACCCCCACCTGCTCTTCTGCCTAGAGAAATGGGACAACGTGCCATAGCCAATTAGCCATGGTCAATTCTCCATGGACAATTCAACATAGTCAACTCGCTGCAGGCACCTCACCACAGCCACCATGCTGTAGAACAACTTGACATGGCCAACTAAGCATGGAACCATTTGTTGCGGGACAATTCAACAATTCAATTTAATTATTTAAAATTATTTTTAAAATTATTTTAATTTTTGTCATTCACATTTGGCATCCTTTCTTTAATGATTCTATTCCACTATTTTTAAATATATATATATATATATATATATATATATATATATATATATATATATATATATATATATATATATATATATATATATATTAGTGTGACTCCTAATCCACAGTAAATTGGCCATGGCGAGTTGGCTGTGGCAAGTTGTCATACAGACTCTGCCTAGATACAAGCTAACTCTCCCCTTATTCTTAATTATTCTGTACAACAGAGGAACTCCAGCTATAGCCCAATAACACAAAGAATTGAAAACAAAAGATTCTTGAAGATTAACATGTCCACAGTTCATAATTACTTTTCTGATTTTAGCTGATAACTACCTTGGCAAGGTGAACAGTTTTGCAACATAGAGTTAGCTATCAGAAGCATTTCAGTCTTCAAAATATTGCCATGGTGACAATAAACAGCCCAGATATTTTGGGAATAAACATTCCTTTTCTTATCACCAATCCATAATTGCTTCCCATCAAATGCCAATTCATCATGGAAATATTGATTCAGTTACAATGATTACACCATAGCTAATATTACAGGAGAAGGAAACTCATATATCTGTTTGCCAGTAACAGTTTTAAAACTGCAGCCATAAAATCATGGTTTATAAAATTGTCAAGGCTGCACACACTGAGGTTGTGCAACACTGAAAGAGCAAAGAGCTCACTTTTACTGCTGCCTGAAAACTGGTACCCAGGCAAGGAATGGAGAGTCCGAAAGAGTTATTCCAAATATTGCTCCATTCATCTGTCAGAAAGGTCTGTTTTCAATTTAATTTAACTCAATTCAGTCAATTTGTACATCATTTTTCCTATCAGGAAAGGCTATCTGGAAGCAATAAAAGCCAAGCCAAAATATGTCAGAATGGGCCTGAACTGAGCTGAACTATCTCAAGACCTTATAGAGCTGAACTGAAAGGTCTCTGTGATTGAAGTAGCTATGCTGTCCTGGAGGGAAAAAAAAATACTCCATACAATTTCTCTGAATATTTCCTGGATATTGTTGTTCTCTAATGTGGGCTGCTCTATTTCCAGTACGGTAATCATACAGTATTATTCATATGATTGCATTACTGTTTTTTAATCTTTACCCTTCAGCAGGCCAGCTAAAGTCACTTTGGTGATTGAGGGAGCTAATAAATTGATTCAATAATTTATTTAAAAAAACGAAACAAAAGGAACACCCACCCACACCCATGCAGACACATCACAAATAGATAGGTATTTAGTTGACATGGAAACCTAACTAAATTCAGCACCAGCTCTAACTAAACAATAAGAGAACGCTGTTTTCAGAGAATGCTGAGTTGAGAATGCCGAACCTGTTATAAATGGCACAAAAATTTCCTTGAACTTGGCTTATTGAAGTATGCTAAATATAGCTAAATAAGGGGAAATAAACCTGGGTGTAAGTTGATTGTTAATTTCAAAGACCCCTTAGCAATATTTTTGAAGAGGGAGAAGAAAAGAACTTTTAATTAGGTCTACGTTTAGGTTAGGTTAGGAGAATAGAATAGAATAGAATAGAAGAATAGAATAGAATAGAATAGAATAGAATAGAATAGAATAGAATAGAATAGAATAGAATAGAATAGAATTTTAAATGTACACTAATCAACATACATTAAAATGAGATTTTGTTGCATTCAGTTCAAAGGATAACCATTATGCAAATATCTACACACACACATATGACACAGAGAAACTTCCCAGTCTAGTTTGAAAGTATACATACAAGTTCTTATCAAATGTAAGATTTTCCATTTCCAATTGTTTGGCTGAATTCTTGCTCTTTTCAAATATAAAGAGATCAAGAGATGTGCCTGGCAGTTTGGGTCCACTTCAATCAGAAATTAAAACCATGGAGATTGCCAATCTTTAAAAGGGGCATATTCCATTCATTCTGTCTCACTTTGGAACCCAGTGAACTGAATTCTATTGAGAATATGTACTGTTTATCATACAGTATTCCCAATTTAAGCTTGGAGGAAACTTAAAAGAGATATGCTCCTTCGATTTTAATGTGAGCGAAGGAAACAATAATTGACTGCTGGCTGCTTAGAGAACCTTGGATAAAAATATGGTTGCAGTTTGTAAAATCAGGGAAGAATCTACCACTGTTTTGTTTCTACCACTGTATTTGGGCTAAAATCCAGCTCTTGAAAGGAAACAAAGGGAATTTGAGTCAAAGGTTTGACTTCTTATCTTTTTTTTTAAAAAAAAAAAACATATTTTAGCCAGGTTCTTCTTCTTCTTTTTTTTTTACTTGCCCTCCTGGAAACTTTCACACTGGTAACATCAGTGAAGGCTGTGTGTAACATGCATATTGCTTTCTGATTTAATTAAAAGATAAGAACAAAAGTGGTGAAGAGGGAGAGCACCTTTTCTGTTTGTGCAGACCTGGGTTAAAGTAGGAACGAGATCAGAAGCAAAGTGGCTTGTTAATTTCAGCACCAGAGATGCTGCAATATTTGCCCCAACCCAAATGAAATCCAGACAGTAGACATGTGGATAAATGGCTTTTTACTCCGGTGACGTTCCTGTCTTCCCCCGAGGTTTAAATGATGGAAAGCTATGCTCCCCACACCCCACACCGAGGCCAAATGCTATTAATTCTTTTGTCTAACAAATGCTGCAAGTGATTACCTTCATTTATGTATACCCAGATTTCTGATTCCTTCTGCTCTGTGTGGGAAAGCGATGGTGTAATTTTAAAGTCAGATCGCAGGGGAAAGGAAAGGATAGCTGTCTTTTATCTTGATTTGATTTTAGCCAACTGCTTTGATCTGGGACTGACCACTGTTGAAATTCTGATATTTGAGGGGCTGTCACAGAGAGGAGGGAGGGTCAAACTATTTTCCAAAGCACCTAAAGGCCAGACATGGAATAATGGATGGAAACTGATCAAGGAGAGATTCAACCTGGAAATAAGGAGGAATTTCCTAACAGTGAACTCAATCAACCAATAGAACAGACTACCTTCAGATGTTGTGGATGCTACAACACTGGAAGCTTTTAAGAAGAGACTGGACTGCCATCTGTCTGAAATGGTATAGGGTCTCCTGCTTGGGCGGGGTGGTGGTGGTGTTGGACTAGATGACCTACAAGGTCCCTTCCAACTCTTATTCTGTTAGATAGGAGAACTTTATTTTCTATATCTTTTAAGGTTCAGTATAAACTTCATGTAGAAGGAATGTACCTATTTTGGCAACCATGGGTAAGTATAATCAATAATTAATCTTACTAAAATCCATGCAGGCAGAGATTTTTGGAGCTGTTCTGGAGGGGGTTTGGAAATATTTTTGACCATTTGCAGTTTTATATAACTGTTATTGTTTTAGCGATGTATAAAATGCAGAGGAAAAAATAAAAATAGGAAATTAAGGGAAGAAAAAAGCAAAAAAGGGGAGAAGAAAAGATGAGCTACAAGGGAAGAAAGAAAAAGACATGGACTTCGGACACTTTTTAGCACAGTCCAAGATAACCACATCACAACCTCAACTTTTTACTTTTACATACTAGTATATAACTAGCCATTTCTATCACAATAAATTTACCTGATCCGCATGACCAAAGTCAATGTTTCTTTTTTTTTTCATTACAAGCCCAAAATCCAGAAGTGATACCCAAATAAAAAAACACAAATATATTTTCCTCTTTGAACAGAACACTCGGTTTAACTATTTCTGCTTTATCTTCCTTGCTGTCAACATAATATGTATTTCTATTACTATCTCCAAAACATCTGGGTGGAAACTAATCAAGGAGAGAAGCAACTTGGAAATGAGAAGTAAACTCCTGACAGTGAGAACAATCAGTGGAACTCTTTGCCTCCAGAAGTTGTAAATGCTCCAACACTGGAAGTTTTGAGGAAAAGATTTGACAACCTGAAATGGTGCAGGGCTTCCTGCCTAAGCAGGGGGTTGGACTAGAAGACCTCCAAGGTCCTTTCCAACTCTGTTATTCTATTCGATTTGCACAAAAAGTTTTTGATCATTTTCAAAAGGTGGTAAGAAATGAGAACTCATTTCAATCAAGCTTTCCACCACTGGGGGATGAGTGGGGGCGAGTACTCTGCAGGCCTTCCGAAGGGCCGCTATAAACATTCCAGAGTTTTTTAAAATTGCCATGCTACAAACATTACTGAAGGCTTTCATACATTTGGTGATTCTATACACACAGCTCTGTTGGTAAAAGGTCAAGAGTATCACTGACTTCCTTTAAAAAGAAATTATTTCCAACCAGTGGTGGGATTCAAAAGTTTTTACTAGCGGTTCTGTGGGCATGGCTTGGTGGGCGTGGCAGGGGAAGGATACTGCAAAATCCCCATTCCCTCCCCATCCCACTAACCTGCTTTCCAGCTCCGTTCTCCTGGGCAGTGCAACCAAAGGAGACCCAGCTGATCAACTGTGGGTGTGGCTTGATGGGCATGGCTTGATAAGGCATGGCGGGGGAAGGATACTGCAAAATCCCCATTCCCTCCCCACTCCACTAACTTGCTTTCCAGCTCCGTTGTCCTGTGCAGAGCAACCAAAGAAGACCCAGCTGATCAACTGTGGGTGTGGCTTGATGGGCATGGCTTGATAAGGCATGGCGGGGGAAGGATACTGCAAAATCCCTATTCCCTCCCCACTCCACTAACTTGCTTTCCAGCTCCGTTGTCCTGTGCAGAGCAACCAAAGAAGACCCAGCCAATCAGCTGGGACTCAATGGGAGGCAGAGAATATATTTTTATCTTTCTGTTTTTCTTTTCCCTTTTTTTGGTAGTTTCTCTGATTTTTTTCCTTTTTCCCCTTTCCTTACTTTATATTAGGGTGCATTTGTTTTTGTCTTCCTTTTAAAATATTTAAATTAAATTATATATCTAAAAAGAAAGCAGACAGTTAATAGACAGTGATAATGAAGGAAGTGTTACTGGAGACAGATCAGTAAGCTTCATTCTTTAGTTGCCAGTTGCCTCCAATATGTTGAATTTCAACCTCACTCTTTCCTACACATCCTGCATTTTTCCTAAGACTTCTTGGTTAATTTGCAAAGTGTTTTTTGGAAACTTTCATTGAATTGGAAAAGATGTAGCTGCTTAAATGGAGCATTAAAGTGCATCTTTCCTACAGCAATATTAGGACTAAGGCATGGGCAGGCAATTTGTGTGCCCATCCAGGGCTGTACATCACAACATTTTTGTGTGTTTGACAATCAAGGAAAGACAGGTGTGGGGAGATTCTCAGAACTGTCATGCTTCCAGGTGCCACAAGATGGCAGCAAAGAGACACAGAAAATTATAATTCTGACCCCTCTAGTGGTTCTCTGAAAGACTGCAGTCCAGTTGATGTAGTTCTAGCAGTGATATAAAAGACAAAAAAAATGGGATTCATATAGGGAGAAATCTTGCTTAACTCCCTGGAGGAAAAAAAAATGAGCTGATTTGAGCTGAATCTTTTTAATGTTCTACCTTCTACGGCCCGTCCCCCAATCTTCTTCAACTTTAAACACAGATGTTCAGAAGAGCTTTGCTAAAAGCAAAGACCGAAGGGCGTTGGTAACGAGGTCATTGAGGTTTTATTGTTCATCTAGTTACTTCTCATTGGGAGGAAAACTATTACTGGGGTTATTAAAAATTAAAATGCAAACATTCAGATCAGCAGTTGGGCTGGCTGTTCCAGTAGCAGCTTAATATTCTTCACCCATGCTTTCTAATTTGCTAAGGACTTCGGGAGGCATCGTACGAAGCTAAGCTTAAAAAGAAAAAGGTTAACACCTTTCCACACACACACACACACACATACACACACACACACCACCCTCCAAAGTAGTGTTGGATGAAATATCCTTCTGGGTTCAGTTCCGAGTGGAGAAGAAAGACACCGGAAACATGGTGACTGCTTGGAAAGACAGTGTATTGATGAACAGGATGGGTTCCTGGGCAGAAGAAAAAAAGGTAGAGAGATGCTGTGAGTCCCTGGGTTTTATGCCCTCTGTTGGGATTTGAATTCGAGCTTGTATTCTGATTGGTTGTCAGACACCCATGGGGCCATGCAGGGGCAAACTCTATAGGCTCTCCTGAGTCCCAGACTCAGTTGAGCCTTGTTGGATGATGACATAATGAAAGGGATTTGGGCAATTCCTATTATAGCTCTGTCTGGAGTAGATCTTTGTTATGTAAAATAGACTGGCCTAGGCCAGAGTAATGATCCATTAGCAAGGGGGGGGGGTGATAGGGGGGCTGAGTTTCTGCCTCTGAGCTTCTACTTTTCTTTTGAGGGGAAATATTCTCCCTTTTTAGTATATCCTAAAATATTTCGTTTTCCGAGCAGGGAGATGGGTTTTAACTTCCAACGGTAGGAAACAGAAAATGTAAAGCATCCTGATAACTTAGAGCTATTTCATGCATTGCTAAGCTACATCAAGTTTGCTGATAAAGAATAAAACAAAAAAGCATGGGCTGTTTGCCAAAAATGGCTGTAAAATTACAGCATCAAGATTCATTAGAACAGAGACTATGGAGATTCTCATTCATTCAGGTCATGGTTATCCCAAAGGTGCTTTTTTCAAAAGGCAACTGAAGACATTTCGCTTCTCATCCAGGGAGCTTCTTCAGTTCTGGAGTTCAGTTCTCAGTTCTGAAGTTCAGTTCTCAGTTCTGGAGTTCAGTTCTCAGCTTCTTCAGTTCTGGAGTTCAGTTCTCAGTTCTGGAGTTCAGTTCTCAGCTTCTTCAGTTCTGGACTTCAGTTCTCAGCTTCTTCAGTTCTGGAGTTCAGTTCTCAGTTCTGGAGTTCAGTTCTCAGCTTCTTCAGTTCTGGACTTCAGTTCTCAGCTTCTTCAGTTCTGGAGTTCAGTTCTTGTCTTTCCTGATGTTTATGGTCAAGATGAAATCTTAGAACAGGGATCCCCAACTCCTGGAGTACAGTCCAGTACTGGGCTGTGGCCTGTTCAGAACTGGGCGACACAGCAGCAGGCAACTGTGCTTACATGTACATCTCTACTTCCTCTCTCTCTTTCCCCACCTTCGCCATCAACACAAGTCCACAAAGCCAGAGAGGTTGGGGACCACCGCCTCAGAAAGAACCCACAGAGATATGGACTGATCTCTGTGATGATTTCAGGGTTCATTCTCCCGGTGAATTTGGCCCACAGTAGCACCAACTCCAATCATTCTCCAAGGCACAATGTTATGTTTCCCTTCCTGATGAACAGAAAAACCCAAATGTAGTATTTTAAGGCATTTATAAAAAGGAGCCGCAGTGGTTAGAGTGCAGTACTGCAAGCTATTTCTGCTGGCTGCCAGCTCCCTGCAATCTGGCAGTTCGAATCTCACCAGGCTCAAGGTTGACTCAGCCTTCCATCCTTCCAAGGTGGGTAAAAGGAGGAACCAGATTATTGGGGGCAATAGGCTGACTCTGTAAACTGCTTAGAGAGGGCTGTAAAAGCACTATAAAATGGTATATAAGTCTAAGTGCTATTGCTATTTAGAAGGAACTTCTACAAAAAAAATTGATATTGCTAATATTAAGTCTTGGAAGACATATATTTAAAGTGCCTTTTCAAATGTAAGTTGAACCTGGGATTTGAACATTGAACATATACTCTGCAGTTGCTTTCTTTCTCTTGCCACCTCTGGTATATCATCAAAGTGACTTATTATTTTTATTGAAAACATTTATGTAGCCACCCATTTTATAACCAACTCAAGTTCAATTCTTTCTCCTTTTCCAAAGCAATTTCAACTCTTCCTATTGTTTTTAATCATTTTGTTCACTAGCTGGTGATTATATTGGGGGTGAGGTGTGTATGTCTCACAATATTTAGGAACAAGAAACAGGTTCAACGTCCTATTTTCATAAATTATGAAGCAACACCACCAGTTTGATGAAAACTGGGTGCTGTAATTTATCTCATCCATAATACAATCCCAGTCTGGATATGCTTCTACGAGAAAATAAAATACAATAAAAAAGAATGGAAATTGGAACTGTAGAGACAGAGGACACCGTATCTCATCACTTGAAAAAGTCAAAAGACATTTGTGAGATTTATTTTAAAATGCATGATATATAGCCTCCTCTAGGTTTCTCCTTTGGTTCCCCATTTTCAAAACAGCATCAGCCATGAACAATATTAACTCCAAGTGTGTCACACTTTTACTATGTTAGTGTCATAAATTATGCACACATAAAAAAATATGCAAATCCCCACACTTCCACATTGCCTAGGTAAGAGGAAATGTGCACATAGTAAGAATAAAATTTACTGTAGTAGAAGCTCGAATTTTGTGACCACTAAAAATGAGATGTGGACAAAATGTTCAGGGTGAAGAAAAAGAGATATATTTCCCACACTGACTGCATTGTACTTTATTGTGGGAAGGGAAGGTGAGATGTTACTGTAAAAGAGAATAACACACAGCCTTATTTGATTTCATAATACCTTCTGTATTGTCAGATTTTGCTGTAACGCAAAGAATAGTTTTCTGGGGATTACCAATGTTTTATGATGGGTGGGTAGAAGATTACTTATTATTAATTACTTATTATTATTATAATTATTCATTGGACGTGGTGGCTCAGTGGCTAAGATGATGAACTTGTCGATCAGAAAGGTCGGCAGTTTGAATCCCTAGCACTTCGTAACGGAGTGAGCTCCCATTACTTGTCCCAGCTACTGCCAACCTAGAAGTTCGAAAGCATGTAAAAAATGCAAATAGGAAAATAGGGACCCCTTTGGCAGGAAGGTAACAGCGTTCCTCCGTGTGCCTTCAGTGTTTAGTCATGCTGGCCACATGACCACGGAGACGTCTTTGGACAACGCCGGCTTTGTAACAAAGATGAGCACCTTTACCTTTAGAAGGATATTCGGGGCAAGAATAGATCTGGTTTGTATCTTTTGGTGTGCTGTGCAAAGCTTCAAAGGAGTCCTTGACTTTGATGAAGATTTAATCAAAGGGTCGGTACAAAAAAAAAATATTCGACAAAAATAAGCGGTCCCAAAATACTAAACAGCAGATGGACTTCATTTGTAAGAATGGAGTTGAGTCAGAATACATCAAAAAAGTAGAGACAGAGTATCGTATCTGTATATGAAAGACCCAAAATTCAGAGAGTTGCACGAAGCAGGTATTTCTAGAATATAACATATTGGGAGGAGGACCGTCCCATCTCAGGTAAGGCACCTTAAAGCTTGAATGGAGAGAAGCTTCATGATTTCTTCATCCTTGCCACCGAGGAAGCTGTCTTATTACAGGCCAAAATTAATCCAGGTTGGTCTTTTGCTGCTCAGCAGCAGAACTCCAAGTTCAAAGGTTTCCCCAGCTGATGTTGCTTGAACCATTCTTTTTTAAAAATAAAAATAAAAATCAGCATCGGTAGAAAAGAAGACCAGGAGCTTCTCTCTCTCTCCCAAGTAGATCAGTTTGACTCCCCTTGAAGTATCCCTTTGATGAGCCCCTCCATATCCCCCTGTGACTACTTTTAAGATTACAACTATCAGAACATTAAATCCTGCTCTGTCTTGTCATGTTTTGGTTAAGGACTGGATGAAGCTTGGCATCCTAAAACTAGGGCATCAGGGCATCAGCCACCGGCACACATCTGTTAGATCGTATTTATCTGGAGGAATGTTCTGCTTGCAACGCTCAAAGTGCTGAAGGAACCAGGTCTTCCCAAAGGCTCAGCCCAATTACTTCAGTGGCCTTTCAGAGCTGTTTGTGGAGGGCTGGAACAGCTCTGATTTCTCCTTCCATCATATCTGTTCTTAGCCACTAAGTGAAGAAAAGGAGAACAGAAGGGAAATGTTACTGCTGCTAAGACTCACCAGTTGTAGTTGGAATTTATGGCTCTAAGGCCATAATATAGATTAAGAGATAGCAATAGCACTTAGACTTCTATATCACTTAATAATACTTTACACACAGGCCTCGATTGAAGAGATCTATAGAGCAGCAACACGGTCATCACCATCTCCATTCATCAGAAATTATAAACTTGATACATTTGCATCAGCGGAAGCATCTGTTGGAAGAAGAGTGCTACAAAGAGTTCACACTGAGAATGGGGGCTTGGGACAAGGAGTTGGCCCACCCTCAGGACAATTAGCTTGGGTACGTCCCACGCTTTGGATTCTCCAACCCGTACAACTGAGAAAGAGTGTTGGGCTTACCTGAAATGCATCTTCTAGTTGTACAGGAGGAAAATCCAAATCCTATCCTTAAGTAGTTAGTCCCGAGCTCAGAACGGTCGAGAACGAGCACCAAAGAATTCTCTCAAGTCAATCATCAGCCTTCATCAAAAACTGGGCATGCGCAGTGGAAAGGGGGCTGGACTAAACTTTGATTGACTCCATCTTTAAGCAAGGAAGCAGGAGACAGCATATTGCCCTCAACAATCTGGATTCTCATTTTACCTACCTTGGAAGGATGGAAGGCTGAGTCAACCTTGAATCAACTCCTGGCAGTGGGAATATATATAAATGTGTGTGTGTGTGTGTGTGTGTGTGTGTGTGTGTGTGTGTGTGTGTGTGTTCCAGCATAACTCTGGAATGCCTCGAACAATTTCAACCAAACTTGGTACACAGAAGACTTACCCTCTGGAAATAAATATTGTGGGGGTAAGAAACCACTAACACCCCTCAGTATGTGTGTGAGCCTTAGAATGACTTCTACTGTAGAGCACAGTCGACTTGCCATGCTAACGGCTTCACAGTACTCCAGTACTCCACAAGGGGGCTCCCTCTCAGACCTCCAAGGAAATGTCAGGTGATTGGCCAAGTGCAATAAAAAAAAAATGAAAAACCAACATACACAAGAAACTCCTGAGGAGAGGAATAGAAGACTTGTGACGCTGCACGAGAGACAGTAAAACAGCATCAGTTCCGACTACAAGATTTTCCTGTCTAATACACGATTGAGATAAATAAATACCTGGGCAATGCTGGGTTATCGGCTAGTTAGACATAGACCTCATTCTGTGAGATAAGTAGGGAAGGGCTTGACACACTTATAGTGCCCAAATAGAACAATGGAGCATCCATTCTGGAGAACTCGCATTCATTCCAGCAAATATATTGCCCATCTGTCAGCTCATAAATTTCCGATCGTTCCAGCTTTGTTTCCCTACAAACTTCAGAAAAACTCACTCACTGAGTATGTGCAAAACTGCAAACAAGCATTTGGATGCATTTCCTTCTCTTCCCTTTCCATATTTTCCTTGGCAGGTTGACTCGACAATTTGTTGTGTTCCTAATTACTCAGACAATGGCAGCAAGGAAGCAGTTTGTCACAGCCTTGTCTCTGATCACATGTTTCACTGGAAGAAAACCCAAAAGACAGAAGGGGGGAAAATTAAAAACAAAAAAAGACAGGTCTATAACTCTATGAGTTATGGAGTGGTGTTGGGGAAACGTCTGAGCAGAAGATGTTCCTTCTTGGGGAATTCATGCTAAACCAGTCATTTTCTCTGTTAATGATCACACTGGTAGAGTGAGATAAAAGACTGAACCATGGGGGTGACCACAATTAAGGTTTAGTTAAGGTCAAGAGCCCCGGTGGTGCAGTGGTTAGAGTGCAGTACTGCAGGCTACTTCTGCTGGTTGCAGTTTGGCAGATCGAACCTCACCAGGCTCAAGGTTGACTCAGCCTTCCATCCTTCCGAGGTGGGCAAAATGAGGACCCAGAGGGTTGGGGGCAACGGGCTGATTCTCTAAACCACCTAGAGAGAGCTGTAAAGTGGTATATAAGTCTACGTGCTATTACTATTGCAGGCTAACTGCTCACTGCCAGGAATTCAATCCTGATGGGGCTCAAGGTTGACTCAGCCTTCCATCCTTCCATGGTCAGTAAAATGAGGAGCCATATTGTTGGGGGCAATACGCTGACTATGTAAACCACTTAGGGCCGTAAAGCACTGTAAAGCAGTACATAAGTCTAACTGCTATTGCTATTTAGTTCAAATAAACGGGGTAAAATGTTAAAACCGATTTCGTGCTGCAAGTAGGCAACTGATTGGATGCCATGCGGGTAGACCTTGACTTACAACTCACAACTGAGCCCAAGAATTTTCCACTGCTAAGCGAGACAGTTGTTAAACAAGACAGTTTCTCGCCCCATCTTACGATCTTGTCTCTTAAGTGAATCACTGCAGGTTTTCAGTTAGTAACCTGATTGTTAAGTGAATCTGATTCCTCTAATTGGCTTTGCTCCTCAGAAGGTCACCAAAGGATCCTAAAAACCGGGACACTTAAACCCAATATAAATACATGCCGGTTGCCAAGCATCTGAATTTTGATGATGTGACCATGGGGATACTGCAACAGTTGTAAGTGTGAAAAACAGCCACGTCACTTTTTCAGTGCCATTATAACTAAATAAGGTCTCCCTTAATGAATGATTGTGAGTTGGAGGACTATTTACAAGGGAAATCTGTACATGTACAAAACCGAGGCCTTGAGGGAGAAGACTAGAATAAAACTTTCCTTCCTTTACTTTGAGTTTCCGTGTATAAAAAAAGGGAGCTAAGCACAATGATTGATTCTTTACTCTTTAAGGGCTGTCAGGGAAAGGGGTACGTGGCAGGAATTTCTCAGCCAGTGACCTTGCTCCAGACCGGCTGATTTTTGTGAGGAAAGGAAGCAGGCCAAAAGGGAGAAACCGATCAAAAATGTTGGGAGGGAAAACTTTTATCAACGAACTAGAGTTGTATAAGTCACTGTAAGCTTTGGAAGGTCATGGATTTTTTTCATCACGCATCTAGGTTAGAACAAAATAGCAGAAGGGAAAAACTGGATGATGGTCAAGTCTCTTGAGAAGACAAACTGAAAGTTATGGACCAGGGTGTCCAACCTTGGCAATTTTAAGTTGTGGACTTCAACTCACAGAATTCCTCAGACAATAGTAGGATTCAATTTTTTTTTTTTACTACCTGTTCTGTGGGTGTGGCTTACTGGATGTGGTGTAGCTTGTTGGACATGGTTTGTTGGGCACACACACACTCCGCTCGCTGCGAGGCCGTTTCTATCGGCCGATTGAAGTAGCTGGTGACTGCCTTTGGGGAGCTTCCATCGCCCGAAAGAGACTGCCTAAAGGCGAGGGGACACGGGCAGCCATGCCCCGCCCTGAAGCAGCTGGGGACTCTGCCTTTGGGGAGCTTTCGTCGGCCGATAGAAGCGGCCTCGCGGTGAGGTACATGTGTATGGGCCGCTCTAGGTGGGGGAGGAAATTAAGTCAACCCCGAAAAGACAGCCTATCCGTTTTTTCAGGGGTCAAAAAAAAATAAGGCCCGGCCTTATTTTGTGAGAAACATGGTATATGCTCACAATTTTTCTTTTTCATCTGTAAACTCATACCTGTAATGGGTGACATTGCTTGATAAAGTGATCAGGGTTTTCAGACATGCAACCCATATTCTAGCAGGTCTTAGATTATAATAAGAACTCTCTGGCAAGAAGAAACATGCATTTGTGATTTTATTTTTACTTTAGAAGCATAAACCCTAATGGTTAAATTCTAGATTTAAATCACATAATGGTTAAATTCTAGATTTAAATCACATAATCATTCTCTGTTGCCTTGGAGGCTAGCGTATGAAGATTTGATCCAAGCTGGAAGAAAAAAAACCTCTGCTCATATAAACACTTAATCTTTCCAAGAGAAATGAAATGTTAGAATGATTGCTTTTTTTTTTTTTTGGTAGCCCAAAAATTCATCTTCATCCTGACATGTTTATATATATATCCCATTACCATTGTTTACATCCCAGGGTTTTCACTAAAGCAATGAGGATCAATGCAAAAACTAATAATAATAATGAAAAAATTAAGCCAAGATTCAGCAGATGATTTGAACGTAATCAAACTGAATAAGTTAGCTAATTAAAGATACAGATTCGATAATGAAACTAGATCATCAGAGCTAAACCAATCAATTTTCTTCACCTGGTTTTCATAATGATTAACAATGCTTTAGAAATACAGAATAGCTATTAGCAATAAACATAGCAATAAACATATTGGGGATATTTTTCCCATTAAAAGGGAAGGGGAAGGATCTATTTTTTTTCTGCTTATGCAGAACTTTGCAAGGATAAAAATATTCCCCACCATTGTTGGACAGAGCTAAAAAAGAAAGATTCTATAAACCTCAAAGAACTGCAGCTGGTCAATGGCACCCATCCTTAGCTAGAGGAACGAGTAATCTGACCTGGGATGGGCTTCAAAAATTTTAACAATGGGTTCTCTGCCCAGTTGCTGTGTGGGTGTGGCAATGGTGGGCGTGACCTAGTCAGCCTCCTGCACCATGGTCGGGAGGGGCATTTTTGCCCTCCCCGGACTCTGGAGGCTTTCTGGGAGGGCGAAAATGGCCATCCTGAACTTCCAGGAGGCCTGTTTTTCAACCTCCCCGAGCCTCCATGGGCACCCTGCACTTAATGCATCCAAAACGGGTGTGTGGGGACTACTGGAAGTGGAAGAGAGGAGAGGGCTGGGCTGGGCTGGGCCAGCCAGTATTGGGATTTGGGGGTTCTTTGAACTGCAGAAAATCTTAGCTAGGGGTTCTCCTAAACCCCTGCAGGGGTTCTCCTAAACCCCTGCAAACCCCCAGTAGCCCATCCCTGAATCTGACTCTTCTTAGCATCTTCTTCTTTCCTTAAAAGGCAGAACGATCCTCCATGGAGAAGCTCACATCGTGAACCACACGAATTTCAAAACATCCCTAAGTCTTGAGCGCAAGGTGTGGATTTGAACAGGTCCCTTGGGATTTCAGAACCCTTTGGCCTCTGTCTGTGGGCAGACCAAGCATTACTCCATTGCCGGCTAGAAGGTCAGGACGAGCGACACAAAGGTGACCCCAAACAATGAAGACGATTGTTTACAGCTCACAACTTTGTTCTTGTGCTGTCAACTGTCTCTCTTTCCAACCTTTTTTTCTCCTCTCCACCTCTGCTCCTTTCCTGAGCTCTAGCCTTTGAGTTTTTTAAGCTTGAGGGCAAACTCGGGTGTCTTGTTATATGTACAGAGACAGACAGCAGCTTGTGTGGTGAATGTTAATTGCCCTGAGGACAGTTCTCCCACTCCTACTACAAAAACCATGAAAAACCCACAAATATTAAGAAGGAATAAAATCAAGCTTGAGTGCTGAACAAGAGGCAAAGAGCAAGCCATTCAAAGGACCAGAGTAAATGGCCCGGTGAACATTAAAAAGGGCCCTTTTCCCATTCTCACACACAATTACATCCCACCTAAAGGAGAGTTGCTGGACCTTTCGCAATATTTTTGAAAGCTGAGGTAAACCCAAATGCTTGGTAAGCAGGAAAGTGGAAGGGAAGTAATTTCAATAAATAATAGGCCAGAGTGGAAAGATGATATTTTATTTACAAGTAGAACTGTGACAAAAGCAGTTCAGGGCCAAATAGCCCTTAGCCTTTGTAGGGATATTCAATTATTTTAGCAGATAGGCTGTTTCTAACAATATTTGGTGGAAAGGCGCGACAGAAGACTGTTTCCTGCCTGCTGTCTCGTTTCTTGTTTTTACATGCTGTAATAATATAAATTATTTTAAAAGGTAGGACGTGGTTGGCTTGCAAAACCAGACAAGGTGGTTTTTGCAAGCCACTTTTAATGCATACATGCACAGATATGCATATACAGCTTTGCTTCTGAGTGAACACAGCCCATAATGTTCCTTTCTGGTTGCAAAACAAAAAAAAACCACCATTTTTTTCTTTCTTTTTTCCTTGTGTGTCATTGTGTGCATGTGTAATAATTTGCACAAAAATCAAAATCTGAGAGGAATTACTTTTTACTTTTCCCACAATCCCAGTCTTCCTGAGATCACCAAGAAAAGTGTGCTACAAATATTCCAATCCATCGTAAGGAGATTGAGGAGGTCAAATATTTTCCATCACACCAAGAGTTAAATATCTTTGTCATATTCATTGATGCCTCCATCTTAGGTACTTGTGGGATATACCTCATTGATTGACTGATTGATTGATTGATTGACAGATTATATGCCATCTGGTGGTTAAGAGGATGTAAAAAAGATGTTGAGACTCTAGAAAGAGTGCAGAGAAGAGCAACAAAGATGATTGGGGACTGGAGGCTAAAACATATGAAGAATGGTTGCAGGAACTGGGTATGTCTAGTTTGATGAAAAGAAGGATAGAGGGTGACATGATAGCAGTCTTCCAGTATCTGAGGGCCTGCCACAAAGAAGAGGGAGTCCAGCTATTCTCCAAAGCACCTGAAGGCAGGACAAGGAGCAATGAATGGAAACTAATCAAGGAGAGAAGCAACTTAGAACAATTAATTAGTGGAACAACTTGCCTCCAGAAGTTGTGAATGCTCCAACACTGGAAGTTTTAAAAAAGATGTTGGATAACCATTTGTCTGAAGTTGTGTAGGGTTTCCTGCCTAGGCAGGGGGTTGGACTAGAAGACCCCCAAGGTCCCTTCCAACTCTTCTCTTCTCTTCTCTTCTCTTCTCTTCTCTTCTCTTCTCTTCTCTTCTCTTCTCTTCTCTTCTCTTCTCTTCTCTTCTCTTCTCTCTGGTTATTTTCAACTCTTAGCACCATGAACTTTCATCACAGATCATAGAGTTTGAGATGATATGATCATAGTTCATAGAATCACAGATTTTCTCCATGATTATGTACTCCTAGGCTGTTCTTTCAAATCTTTCAACAATAATTTCAATTTCTGGTGGTCTTTTTCTGCTCTTCCCTACATCAGTCTTCTCCAGAGAGGTAGGTCTTTGCTTCAAGTGTCTTAGTGTCTCAAGTAGGTAGAATAATTTTAGCTTGGACATTTAGCCTTGAGTGAGAACTCTGAGCTAACTGATTTGATGATCCACTTGTTTGTTCCTATACATACCCACATGCACATAAATATACATACAGAGCGAGACACGTATGTTCATAGTCTTCCTAGCTGTGCATAATATTATATAGATCCCACCTTTTTCTCCCAACAAATTGAAGATGGCGCAGAACTTCACTTTATCAGGGGACCTTGATGGTCTCTGAGCTTGGTTGTTTTCGTGCAGACACTTCATCATCAACTAAACTAGATAACATAATCAATTCTACTCTTGGTATTTCACTTTATCTTCATAACTGCACGGCAAATTATTCTGAAGGAAGAGTAAACGATCTGGAGATGTTTTTAAAGTCTTTCCCAATGAGAGCACCTTCAGCTGTTTGGCCATAAAATTCCCATCAACCATGACTGTTGGTGTTAACAGTCTCACTCAGTCATCTAACAAAGAAAGGCTCCTGGCCATTTGTTTTGCCAAGAGTATACTTTACTGAAGCTTAAATGGTTCCAGAAGTAGTGTCAGCTGAATCGGACAACACAACACAAAGGAAAGTTCCCTTTCCACTCCAGCCATTCCCGGGTTACCTGTAAATGTCTAACCAGGTGCTTGTATATTGTTCAGGAAACAGGTACTCAGTTCCCAATTCTCCTTCTTTAGTGAAGGCTGCTCCAACCACAAAAAATGCTTCCTATTCTGATCGTATCAGGAAAAAAAAGCAGCACCTGTAAAATGTCTTCCTATCTTCCAAGTCTTGAAGATTTGGAAACCTACCAGAGAAAAAGCTTGCACATTAATAATGCAAGCAAGCTGATGCCAGCTCTTCTGGGTATTCCCTGAATAATCTATCAACCTTATTGGCTCTGTGTTCCTCTGCTTTATGAGTTCAAGGATGTTTTTATGATGCCTTTTGCAAACTGGAGGGACATTGTTGTTACTACTTTTAGAGGGCATAGCAATAGCAAAAGCACTTAGATTTATATACTGCTTCTCAGTGCTTTACAGCCCTCTCTAAGTGGTTTCAGCACATTGCCCCCAACAATCTGGGTCCTCATTTTACTGACCTTGGAAGGATGGAAGGATAACTCAATCTTGAGATGAGAGATTTCAGTGAGAATCGAACTTCTGGCAGCTGGCAGTCAGCAGAATTAGCCTGCAATATTGCATTCTAATAACTGTGCCACCAGGTTGAAATTCAGGATGAATGTTTTCAAAAATTGGTAAGATTTGGAGAATACCCGTATAATAAGGGTATTCCACTA
Source organism: Pseudonaja textilis (assembly GCF_049901715.1). NCBI lineage: Eukaryota > Metazoa > Chordata > Lepidosauria > Squamata > Elapidae > Pseudonaja > Pseudonaja textilis. The sequence goes on from NC_142000.1 coordinate 15,194,604, forward strand.
CTCCTTAGAGGAAAAGCTGCTTTTAGAAAGCAGCAATGATACGTGTGTGCAACAACACAGGCGTGTTTGTATGTGGGTCTGTGTGCATGTTTGACACCCCAGTGCTTCCTTTAGGAGGAGCTGGCTCATTTGTTTCATTTCTCGAAGCTGAATCCTTAGCTTGGCTATGGTGAACTAACTGAAAAGGACAGTTATTTTATGTTTTTTAAACCCTCTCACCTCATTCACGTTAGAGAAAATTGTTGCTTTGAATAGTCTATTGACAGCCTTAAGAAAATACCATGGAAGCGAAGTAATTTGCTTCCCTCTTGGTGGGGGCGCAGCTGTTGGATGGGAGAGAGAATATCATCAGAAGATGCAGCCGCATCGCTTTTGATCATAGATCACAGGAACATAACAGGAGCTGTGGTCAGGGCTAAGTAACTGCAGCTAGCGGTAGCTCCGTGTGCTTTGAATGGGTTTGCTCAATACGGTGAACGTGTTTACGAAATTAACCCATTTTTCTGGACTTACGCAACATCCCGGATTTTAAATAAAGGAAAGAAGTAAGGGTCGTGCCATGTGCTTGCCACAAAAGACCCAGCGGAGGTTCAATCAAACCTGAACTTCGTTCGCCTTCAGAACTTGTGGATGCTCCATCACTGGAGGCTTTCAACAAGAGACCAGACCACTGTTCATCTGAAATGGAATAGGGTCTCCCATTTGACCAGGGGGTTGGACTAGAAACCTTCCAAGGTCTCTTCCGACTCTATTATTCTATGCTCTTGCAATAGCAACAGAACTTAGACTTATATACCACTTTACAGTGCTTCACAGCCCTCTCTAAGTGGTTTACAGAGTCAGCCTCTTGTCCCCAATAATCTGGGTCCTCATTTTACCTCATTTTACAGCTTCTATCCCAAGGTAGCAGTTGACCTGCTTTGTGGTTATGGGTGCTGTAGAAACAAACCCCATATTTACCAGCATCTTTTAGCATAGCTATTCTAGTAGTTTCATTCCGGTTTGGGGTTTTGGTGTCTTTGAACATCAAGAAATTTTGTCTATTCTACCCAACACGTCCATGAGATCAAGAGTTAAGAATTGAGGGTGGGAACATGATTCAGCACAATGTTATTAAAGCCTAAAATTATCATTCATCTTCCTTATTCTTGCAACCTTTTCAACAGCTTTGCAGTTTTCACAAAGCTGCCAACAAAATGTCAAAGGCTTCGCAGGCTCTCAACCTGGAGAGTCAGACAGCAGGAAATGGGATACTGAGAGGGTTTACTTTTTGTAGCCATGTTGGTCTTGATGAATAAAATATAGTGTACATTTGTGTACGTGTGGTGCTTTTTTCTTCTTCTTTTAAGACCATATATGGGCTTTTCACACTGACCAGTTCATGAACAATACTGAATTCCTAAGCACCTGTTCCATAGTAGAGTAAAAATGCAGACAGTCTGAAATTATTCCCAGGAAATATGGGAATATTTCCCAGGGTAAAAATGAGTCAAGATGACAAAATAATAGCATTTAGACTTATACAGTGATAGGGGTCAAATTTTTTTTTACTATCAGTTCTGTGGGTGTGGCTTGGTGGGTGTGGCTTGGTGGGCATGGCAGAGAAGGATACTGAAAAATCTCCATTGCCTCAACACTCCTGGGGGAAGGTTACTGCAAAATCCCATTCCCTCCCCACCCCACTAACCTGCTTTCCAGCTCTGTTCTCCTGTGAAGGGCAACAAAAGAAGACCCAGCCTAACAGCTGGGACTCAGGAGGCAGAGAATCAGGGATGGGATTCTACCAGTTCGTACCTATTCACTAGAACCGGTTGTTAACATTCTAAGCAGTTTGGAGAACCTGTTGTTAGAAGAAATTCCTGACCTAATCCTGTAAGAAAGGCAGGAAGGAAACATTCTGGTGTTGCTTACAGAAACTGCCTCTCCATTAACCCTTATTACATTCTTGGCAGGACTAGACTTCCTGTCTCTGGAACTTCTCTGGAGTTTTTTTCCCCTCCTTTGCTGGTACTTTGGTTGTGTGGAATGGCACTGAAAAAAGTGACTTATGACCATTTTTCATACTTACGACTGTTGCAGCTTCTCCACAGTCAGGAGAGGCCAGGAGAGGAGATGCGTGCCTCGATGTGAGTGATATTGAGTTGGCCACGCCCAGCCAATAACATGACCACCAAGCCATGTCCACCCAGTCACATGACCACCAAGCCACGCCTACCACCTAAGCCATGCCCACAGAACTGGTTGTTAAAAATTTGAATCCCACCTCTGCAGAGAATAGATGGGTGCGGGGCCAATCAGAGGTGGTATTGGCTGCTTCTCCAAACTACTCAAAATTTTTGCTACTGGTTCTCCAGAACGGGTCAGAGCCTGCTGAATACCACCTGTGGACTTATATGACACTTCATAGTGCTTTACAGTGCTCTTTTAAGTGGTTTACAGAGTCAGTGTATCTGAGTCCTCATTTTACTGACTTCAAAAGGATTAATCAACCTTGAGCCGATCAGGATTGAACTCCGGGGTGTGGGCAGAGTTTGTCTGCAATAGAGTTTTACTATTTTTTTCTGCGTGGTTTACAAGATCAGTATATTACCCTCCACAATCTGGGTCCTCATTTTACCAACCTCAGAAGGATAGAAGGCTAAGTCAACCTTGAGCCAGTCAGGATTGAACTCCTGGCTGTGGACAGTGAGTTAGCCTGCAATACTTGATGCTCTGTCCTTACAGCAAAAATCAATTTATGGATTTTGTAGATGAGAGAAAGAGATTTCCAATACTGAGTTATAGAAATAGTTTACAAAGACTTGGTGCCTTTTAAAAATTTGTAATAGATTCACTGTTACATAATATATAAACAATCTGCAAAATGCAACTGTGAGAGAATTTATTCACGATTTAGCATCTTTGTTTGTAGGGGTTTGAATACAAAGCACAGCACAATATCCAGAATCCTAAAAATAAGTATGCTAAATCTTAAATAAATCCTTTCTCCTTGCATTTTACAGATGGTTTATGTGTTACAGGAAATAGGAATTATGAAAACTTCACAGGGACTTTATAGACAACCCTATATGTGTCACGTATCCTTCCTAATGTATCTTTTTCTTTAATATCTTTTTGTTCTGTTGCCACACTGAAACACTTAGGGATTAGAAATACTTTAAATCCCATGGATGCAAGATACAGGATAGGACAGAGACAAGGTTAACATAAGAACATAGGAACAAACAGATTTCAACTAGAAATTAACTTTATCACACCAATATTAACCTACTCTAGCCTGCAAATATTTCTAACTGTCTTTTTACAAGGACTAGGACCCTGAATCTTTCTCAGTCCTGTCCTTCTTTTTGCACCTCCAAAAACTTTATCCTCTAATTTGCTCCTCTTGTTGGAATAAACCCTAGGAGGAGGTCCCAATAGTGCCTGATGCCATCCTTCGATTGGTCATTCCCTAATTCAGTCATCACGTGTGGTTCCATTTTAGTTTAGCATTGTCATTCAGGACTTTATGATATGCCTAAGCTTTGAAAGACACAACATGATTGAGATATCTTGCCACAATTAGATGAAAGACTGTCTTGAAACAACTTCTGCTGTCCATAGTTCTTTTCCTTGAAGAAGGAGCAAAGATGTGCAATCTGGTGAGAGCAATCTTATCTGTCAGGTGCCTAATTGAGACCATACATTCAGACGCAGTTCAGAAGTTTTATTACTCATGCCTATATATAAAAATCTAGTCAAGTAACATTCAATGCTAAATTGGCACCAGGTAAGGGTCAAAGGAATCCAAGAGGGGTTGGACTTGGGATATTTGTGGAAACATTATGATTTTAAGCTGATGACGTGCTTAATTCCTCCCCCAGCTCTGCCTGATCTACCATACCAGATGGACCATGAGATCTCCAGCAAATTGTGGGAGGTTTTTTTTTGCAAGATACCAGACACTTAGCACTCACATGGATCACATGTTTTGACTTGGAGCTGCCTAGAGTTGGTTAGAAGATGGGAGGCTACATAAATATTTTAAATCAACAAATGGGTTCATGTTCCACAGTGGAATGACCATGGATTGGAGAATGTTCCCCATTACCAGCTAGATTTTAAGAAAGGCGGTTACAGCAGAAAACGGATGGCAAGATCAAGGAAGCTGGATGAATCAGACATCTTGCCTATGGAATTTCTAAATGTGGTGGCATATTGCATAATCGAAGATAAACCACAGGACCATAAAGTAGATAGATTCGGGTAAGGTCTGACTTTTGGTATGGGCTTAAGAAGCTATTCCACCTACCTGCAATGTCAACTACATTCTTTCCAAATGAATACCTTCCAAATGTGTTGAACTAAATTTCCAAAAGTCATAGACATCACCGCTGATGGCCATAGCCCCAACAGGTACCCGAATGGAAATAACTAATGTATCTGAGCTTTGAGCAGCCCAGGTTTGAGAGCATGGGAACAAATAGCAGTGACGGGAAATTACCTTGAGTGCTGAAATGGCAGGAAAAGAATCTATAAATAAACCTGTTGGAGAAATTAGAGTAATGGAAAGATGTGTCACAGAAAAAAGCAACACCCAGTTGTAGCACAGTTTCTGATATATCCAACCATGGAGGAAACTGGAAAAAAAAAAAGAAAAAAGAAGATCGAAAGATGTTCTGAAGGAGCCAAAAAAAATAAAAGAAAACCTTGTTCCAAGTGGCAGATTTTTTCCCCCTGAAATGGCGGTGGAAAGGTTTTTTTTAGCCTAGTCTTCATTCTGAACAACATCTTGTGTGGAGCTCTGAATTCCAGTTCAAGGTACTTTCATGTTTGGTTTCCAGTTCTGTATCACTTAGCTTACTTCTAGGTCTTTTGTGAACAGAAGCTGTGGGAATCTTAGATGAGATAGTTGACTTCTTGTACATTGCCATCTTCTTTTATTCATTGATAATTCTATTCCAAAATATTCTGAAACCCCATAGCTACTTCTGGTTGTGAAAGTTGGACCTTAAAAAAGGCAAGGCAGGAAGAAAATTGACTCATTTGAGCTGTGATGCTAGAAAGGGCTCCTGCATATTCCTTGGACAGCAAAGTTGACCATGGTGCTGGAGTGTATAACACCAGACTTGTCAGTAGAAGACAAAATCATGAAATTGTGTCTCACTTCTTTTGGCCATGTCATGCAAGGGAATTCAGTCGGGAAAGTGAAAAAGTTTGGAAGAATTAGCAATAAAAGAAAATCAGGTCAACAAAGAACACAATGGCTGGACACTGTTAAAGTTGATATCAGCCAGAGCATAGAACAACTCAAAGAAATAGTGAAAGATCAGTGTCAACTCTGAAGCAAACTGAGTAATGTGCACATTGAAAGCAGAACTCCAAGGCAGGTAGATTCCTCAAAGAACATGTTTATTGGGTACATCATATTGGTACAGCTGGTGAAAACCAACTCCAAAAGTTTCCATGGTTTTCACCTAATTAAAAGAGTAAGAATCCCCCCTCCCAGGTGTCACCAGACACATTGTCCAATGAATATACCTGCCTCTCCTCCTTCAACAGTCACCTATTATGATAACCTTGGTTCCCATAGGAAAATGTTTTGTTTTGACTACTTTCCCCCATCCTTTCTACCTCTCAGGCATCGTGGCAGCTATGAGGCAACACAAAGATGGCTTCAGCCAGGCTTGCTTCAGAATTGACAGTCAGAAGTTATGGAGAGACTTGGCCCGTAAAATCTCCAATAGTCAGACTCAACTAAATGGATAACATTATTCCAAAGTAAGCTATTCCCATTCCGCTCTCTGTTTTTGTTTTTAAACAAACAATTTTGAATGACAACTGCAGAAGAAGAAGAAAACTCTTAAGGGCCCTGTTTTCACCTTGCATATGAAGTAAACGGTTAAAGCAAATCCATTTCTTCACTGGGCATGATGTGCTTGCTAAAAACTTCTCCAGTTTCAGCATTCTCTTTATGCAAAAGGAGTGCCTCTATCTTTGGAAGAAAAAAAAAACAACAGCACAGAGGAAAAATACAAGTGATTGTTACTGCTGCTTACTATTCATAGCAAGAATTCTGAATAGCTTTATGAATAACGTAAATTGATGTTCTTGTCAGCAGCAACAATATTTACGGAACATACTCTTACATTAAAAAAGGGAAATTGGAAGAAAAGAGGGGATGCTGTTGAAATGGGTGTAAAAACAAGCCAATTCCTTGAGCGATGTTGAAGGGAATCATCTAATTCTTTTGTTTTTGAGGTAAGAGTACGTGGGGAGAGGTGTCTGTTTTATTGCTTGGCTCAGCTCATCATATATAAATGACTGAGACCAGTAGAGTGTTCTTCCCTGAATGGGCTGTTGTGTTTTCCAAAGTGGATGTCGTGTGTCTCTTTTGGAAATTGAAAGAAGATTTTTTAGTAGGGGTGAAGGATGAAGAACCAGCCTGTAATGGTGACTCAAAGAACACCTCTGGGGTAGCTTAGGGGCAAAGTTCAGAGAGGATAAGTTGGTTCAGGCGAACCTGTAATTCCAGCGATCAGTTGGCCTCGCCCACCTGCCCTCTGCCCTAGCCTATCCTTATTGCCTTCTTTTGAAGCCCAGCTGATTCGCATGGCACAATGGAGATTGCCATGGCTCAGCTGTTTCACTCACTGGGGCTGCAGCAGAGGGTAAGTTTTAGCTGAAAATGGTTGTTTTTAAAACGCTGCACATGCAAAGCGCGCCGCGGTCACCGAACCGGTTGTTACACCGGTTAAATCCCACCACGGGTTTGCTGGTGAAGAAATGCTAATCATTTTATTTTTAGAAAGGGAGAGGGAGAGGCACTGAATCCTGAAAGGACAGACTCTACCTGCAATTAAGGTAGATTTGTTCTTTCGCTTGGCAAGGAGTCTCATAGAAGGTCACTGGTCTATTCTCTTCTCTCTCTGGGTACAGGGCTGGGTGGCCTGACATCATCCACCTCTGAGAGCTCCAGCTGTTCAGCTGGTGCCTGCTTTGATCAACCTCTTGGGACTCTTGGCTTTGTATCTCCTTGGCTGACATTCCACAGGTTCAGCTGGAGCAGCTTCTCCAGAATTAGATTCAGATTCTGAATCCTGGATCGTGCAAGAGCAGGTGTTCTGACCCAGGCTTCCCCAACAGCACGAAGCAGGCTCCTCATCCCAATAAACTCCTTTTATTGAGATTGCAGTGAATTCCTCTCCAGCAAAGTCCCGGCCAACAGTCTTTCAAGATACTTCCCAATTTTATCAGGCCTGGAGAGCTGCCAGGCCGATATCTTTCAGATGCCACACTGTAGCAAATGACGTTTGGAAAGAATGCAGCAACAGATCTTCACCCAAATGAAGTAATTGTCTCCTGCAAAACCCCACTCCCCTTTCACTCCTCTTTTATTCCCTATGGGAGGGGCCATTCACAATCCACCTGTGGCTTCACTCCCAAGTTGACCCTTGTTCCTTAGCTGTTCTCTTCTTATGGCAGTTCTGTGCATGCACACACTGGGAACAGGCTCCAGCTATTCTTCTTCCTCACTAATGTCCAACTCTGAAGGCAGCTGATAACTGTCAGACAGTCCTGGCCCCATCTCTGCCTCTGACACAGAGCACTCGTCAGAGCCTTCCCCAAACTCCAGGACTGGCCCAGCCTTCCCCAACCTCCTCACTGTCCAAATCTATGGCCGGCTCTGCTGGCTGCTGGTGGACCACAACAGCAGTGCTGTCAAACTCCCAGACCACAGGCTGGATGGGGCATGCGCTGGTTTAGCAAAGGGAGGAAAAGTCCCAATACATTACATGACACCACCGTGATGATGTGAGTTTGACATCCCTGTGATAGAAGGTTCGGACAATTAGTTTGTTATCAGTGTATGTCAACCTATCTATTTTGTGGGTGTGGTTGCCAACTCCAATGGTGAGGGGAGGAAAAAATTATGTTTGGGAGCTTTTGGGGAAATCAAGCTGTTTGATGTCCCAGGATGGCATTTAGCCCAATTTGGTGGTGGTGGAAACCTAAAACCACCTTTATAGAATCTAATTCCTTCACTAGCCACCCCGATGAGTGAGTTCTGTTTCTTTTGTGTCAAAACTTAGTGCCTTGCTGAGATGTCATGTTGAGATGAAAATTAGAAAATAAGTACATAGGTTGGCTCCATCCTGCCATTATCCCTTCCCCTCCCTTTTTTTCCTTGCCTTGGAAATATCCCAAACTCCATTTTTTTAAAAAAAAAATGTTTTTCAAGTTGTGTCAAAGCAAAAAAATCCTTCTTGCAAAGATGATATCCATATAAAATGACCTTAAGACAAGGTCAAGATATTTTATTTTATCACTCTGTGGGATTGAGCGGAGGAAGGGAAAAATACTTCTTTTAAAAGGATCTTCCCTCCTCTTTTCCATTCTCTTTAGCAAAGACCAGTTTCCCCCATCCATTTTTCTTTGGTTTTCAACTACAGTTGCTATCCCATTTGGGTCCCTGTGGATGGTTTTGAGCAAAATATTTTAGTTGAAACATGTTCCCCAGACCAATTAAAATGCATTAAATTAGTACCTGCAGGGGGAACAAATTAAATACAAGCTAGAATAATTCCATTCTCACCCATTTTTTCTTTGTATCACAACAACACAAATGTTCTGTGTTCTCCTAATATCTGAAAATGCAGCTTAATCCAGTGGGAAGAAAACTGGTGGGTGTGTTTGTGTGTGTGTGTGTTTGTATATAGATTTCATGTGTGTTTTCCTTAACTTCTTATATGAACATGTGAAAAGGATCCAACATGCATCACACTTGTTTGGCTCTATGTTACCTATCACTGATGACTGTATCTTTTCTTTTATGTATACTGAGAGTATTTACACCAAGACAAATTCCTTGTGTGTCCAATCACACTTGGCCAATAAAGCTATTCTATTCTATTCTATTCTATTCTATTCTATTCTATTCTATTCTATTCTATTCTATTCTATTCTATTCCATTCCATTCCATTCCAAGACCTTTGTGAAAACCTGGAGCTTCTCCATGAGGTTATAGGGGCCCTTAGTGTTCTCTGAGCTTGATTGTTTTCTTACAGATATTTCATTACTCAAACTAGGTAACATCATCAGTTACATCGTCATGATCATGATCGTCATCTATCATTGATAATGTTACCTAGCTGGGTCATGAAAGGTCTGCAAGAAAACAACCAAACTCAAAAAGCACCAAGGACCTCTCATTTCAACCCTGAGCTACAAATATTCTCCTTTATTGTTTATAGGGGCATTTGATAAGCAGGAAGAGGAGTTCATCAATTATTAATCCATGGGAAGAGAAAGACAGAAGTACAACAGGCAAACAAAAAAATGTTATTAAAAATGGAAGAACGAACATCTACTAGTCATGGAACATTCATGTAATCCTTTCATCTCGCTCTGTCAATCAGTACACAGCGTCGGCCAATACTATTGGGATATTCGGGTGGTGAGGAAGGCGGATCTAAGATACATTGGTAAAACAAGCTGCGAGGAGAGAAACTACTTGCAGTTGGTTTTATGTTTTCTTCCTTCTTTGCTAATATAACCCAGAGAGTTTATAACTGAACAGCACATTATTCATTATTTCATTCTGTTGTAGGCTGACAATAAATCATAGGGTTGGGGTTTTTTTTTTTTTCCCATTATGTGTAGGAAATATTTTCTTGGATGGAGCAGTTTCCAATTATGTGAAACGCTCCTTGATGATACAGAACATGATTAGGTCTGATCATTTCACCCTTCGTTTGTGATGATCAACCCCAAGACAGTAAGTAGAGGTGGCTCATTTTTAGAGGAGGAAGACATATATTGTGGCTTAACGTAGGTTTGCCAGGACAAGCCAAGGAAAGAGACAATGTTCTGATTCATTTTATTTTTTGCTCTAATTAGAAATGTTCACCCCATGGGCAGATGGAAGAGAAGAGAATCTGCAGGGGCCTTTTTTTATGGTTGGGTTTAATTTTTATTTTTTTTTCAAATGGTAATGTAATTAATGAGCTCCTTCCTGTTAAAAGGAACTCATTATAGCTACATTTAGGGGATTGATTGATCCATAGGCATGAAGCTATTTTATAAATGAAGGCACATCACCGCAATTGTCCTCTTCCCCTCCCCCACCCCACCTGGGAGATGGAGGGTGGGAAGAATGTAAGATTTTAAAATAAATATTAAAGACGTGTAATTACCAGCTGTACAGTATCAGTTTTGCAGTTAATCCATCCATTAATTAGCAAGAAAGATTCCTTGGCAAAATTGTTTAAAGTATGTTTGGAGCAGAGCAATATTTCTACTGTATGTTTTCCAACTTGGTGTCTTCCAGATATGTTAAGACTGCAACACTCAGAATTTCTTAGCAAGAAAGACAAGATTTTGGCACAACCTTAAGTGAAAAGTGGAATATGCCCCTATTTATGGGCAAGCACTTAATTTGCACCACATTTTAAAGCAGAGCTATTCTAACTTCATATCATATTGATGTAATCATGTGTATCTGGATATTCAGGTAGTCCTCAACTTACAAGTGTAATATAGCCTGCCCATACATCCTTACGTTGTAAAGCGGGTCATCATGTGACTGACTCGATTTGAGAACCCATTGTTGCAGCAACCGTTAAGCGAACCCATAGCTTGCTATGGGGTGTTTCTGCTGAAAATTGAATATTTTCAGCAAAAATGTCATAAACCTATGTGTATCAACCCTGAAGCTGGCCTGACCGAGGTCATTTTCTGGACTTCAGTGTTGCCACACTGGAGTAGAGGGATAGGGAGGGAGGGATAGAGATAGCTGGGGTTTGTAGCCAAAACAAAATACTTTCTCCTGAGAACCAAGGACATCCCCACAGGTGGTCAGAGAGAGGAGGAATGAAGTTACCACGCAAATGGATGGGACCTTGATTGGACCATGTAACTAATTGTTTGGGGAAGGGTTAGGGTTAAACTTTTACTTTTAATTAGGTGAAAACCATGGGAACATTCAAAGTCGGTTTTCACCAGCCTGTGCTAGTATGATATATCCAATAAAACCATTCTTTGGGAATTTATCTGCCTCAGAGTTCTGTTTGCTATGGGTGTATTACTTGGAACCCTGATATTGCAGTCATATGACCATGGGATGCTGAAAACCACTTAATATGGTCTCATGTCCACCAAGCCAAGTGTCAGAACTTCAGAACTGGGTTGTAAGTACCTTTTGGGGGGAGGTTTCCCTCATAACACTCTACGGTCACTAGGAAACAGTTGTAAGTTGAGGACTACAGCTAATGATGTATACTGTATAATATCAGGCACAAAAGATCAGGTCCATACCTGAAGGTCAAATTAATATGATATATTGCTACCCGTGATAATGCACAGGGATTTATTCAATTAAAAGTTAATGTCTGGTTGGAGTTAGAGAAGTGTCAACAGAATTCAAGGATGTTTGGACTTGGTCTGCTTGTGACCACATTGGGATTCTAGGCTGATCTCTCTTTTGACTCCACCCCCAGTTTTTTCACTCCTTCTCCTACAAGTGTTTAATTAATTTTACACTTCCCCAAAACAACAGTTCTATGTTTCTGTCTATGTAACATACAATAACATTACAATAACATAACAGGAAATAACTGTCAGAGCATTGTTTGCAATACATATGTTGTTCTATGTCTCCCTTACATTTTTGGATTTCCAGGAGCTACAATGAAAGCAGAACAAACATCTTCAGAAGACATTCCCAAGAAAGAAATTGTGATATCCACTTTCAAAATAGTACAACAAAGTTAAAAGTTTTTTTTCTATTCCTCATCCTGCTTCTCAAATCTTGATTTTTGTTTTCTTTCACATTTATGAGCTATGAAAATATTTTCCAGTCTTTTTTGTAACTTAATGAAGATAAGTGTTTATTGCATTAATTTTGCTCCCATATCTTGCCTCAGTCTCAAGCTGTGGAAACAACAGCTTCTGCAAATTATTGTTATTTTTGTTAGAGGTGATTGATTTATTTTTAATTGCTTCTTCGGGTCTGTAGGCAGTTTGCCAGTACACACGCCTTAATTGAATTTATTAGTTAAGGTTACAAATGGAGCTAATGCCTTACTTTTATTTTCTTGCTCAGAAAAGTTACAGGTGATTGCTCTGATTAAAACTTTGGCCAATAAGACATAAAATTAAATTAAAAAATGGGACAATTCTTAACTTCTAAACTCCAGGCTCCTGGGGAAAACCTGTGCAAAGAAAGAGGTGGGTTTTGCGCTGTAAAAATGTTTGTTTTTTATTTCAGTATGCTGAGGTGTTTTTTTTAAGATCTTCTATTGGTATTGCTTTTGAGCTTCTGTGATTGCAAGAGAGAACAAATAAGACCAGATCTCAGCATCTTATGTCCCTCTGGGCCACATCCAACCCTTTGTCTGTCTCTGTCCATTAGAAATTAGAAATCAAATGTAAGCAAGCATACATTATGCATGCAATACAACTGCATTGCTTTTATTTTGAAGGCAACTGCTTTTATGTTTTTCCAGTTTACGTATGTACATATGTGCATACCTATGGACCTTCCCAGCCCTATTGGTTTGGCTCTCCACAATAATCCTAGTTTCTCATGTGATCCCTCAGGAAAAGCAATTGTCCACCCCAGAATAAGGTAGAGATTCATTGATTTTACAGGGTGGAAATTTTCAAAGTTTGAAGTAAGCCACCAAGAAGGCCATGACTTCTGTTTCTGTACCATGTTCCTCGGTTATGGTGAAATAAGTGAATTACAGGGAGGCCTTCTAATACAGACCCCTTGGAGCAGTGGTGGGATTCAAAAATTGTTTTACTACTTGTTCTGTGGGCGTGGCTTGGTGGGCATGGCATGGCTTAGTGGGTGTGGCTTGGTGGGCTGTAAAATCTCCATTCCCTCCCCACTCTAGGGGGAAGGTTACTGCAAAATCCCCCTTTCCTCCCCACCCCACAAAACTGCTTTCCAGCTCCGTTCTCCTGTGCAGGGCAACCAAAGAAGACTTGGCCAATCAGCTGGGACTCGGGAGGTGGAGAATAGATGGGGGCGGGGCCAGTCAGAGGTGGGATTGGCTGGTTCTCCAAACTACTCAAAATGTCTGCTACAGGTTCTCCAAGACTGGTCAGAACCGGCTGAATACCACCTCTGTTTTGGAGGTCTTCTAGTCCAATCCCCTGCTCAAGGAGGAAACTCTATAAACTATATTTCAGACAAATGGTTGTCCAATCTCTTCTTCAAAACTTCCAGTGTTGGATCATCCACAACTTCTGAAGGCAAATTGTTCCACTAATTAATTGTTCTAACTGTAAGGAAGTTTCTCCTTACTTCTTGGTTGCTTCTCTCCTTGATTAGTTCCCATCCATTGTTTCTTTTCCTGCCTTCAGGGGCCTTGAAGAATAGAATAGAATAGAATAGAATAGAATAGAATAGAATAGAATAGAATAGAATAGAATAGAATAGAATAGAATAGAATAGAATTCTTTATTGGCCAAGTGTGATTGGACACACAAGGAATTTGTCTTTGGTGCAACTGCTCTCAGTGTGCATAAAAGAAATGATATATTCGTCAAGAGTCAAGAATCATCAGGTGCAACACAATAATAGTCATAGGGTACAATAAGCAATTAAATCATAGTAGGAAACAGTCAATATAGAACATAAGCAACAAAGCGACAAAGTTACAGTCATACAGTCACAAGTGAGAGGAGATGGGTGAGAAGGAGTGATGAGAAGATTAATAGTAATAGTAATGCAGACTTTGTAAATAGTTGAACCGTGTTGAGGGAATTATTTGTTTAGCAGAGTGATGGCATTCAGGGAAAAACTGTCCTTGTGTCTAGTTGTTCTGGTGTGCAAGTGCTCTATAGTGTCGTTTTGAGGGTAGGAGATGAATCTGGGATGTGGGGGGTCTGTAGATATTTTCCCAGCCCTCTTTTTGACTCCTGCAGTATACAGGTCCTCGATGGAAGGCAGGTTGGTAGTAACTGTTTTTTCTGCAGTTCTAATTATCCCCTGAAATCTGTGTCTGTCCGGTTGGGTTGCAAAACCAAACCAGACAATTATAGAAGTGTAGATGATAGACTAGGTTGACCTCCTCATCTTTGTGGTAGCCCCATCCTGAGAGAAGCTTTGTTGCAATTTGGAGGAGCTTTCAAAATAATAGATATCACCTAAATAAAGCAGCCTTCAGATAAGGTTATGTTGAATGCAGGGACCCGAACACCCGTTTTTACAGAATGTAGAAAGTTTTGTTTGCATTTCAAAGAAGGAGATTCTGTCCTCCTGCTGTCTCTTCAACTGACATTCACCGTGTTTGATGCTGCTCAGGGCAACTTTATTTAGTCTTCGGTGTTTTCCTGCTTAAAGCACTCTTGGAAGCTGCTTGAGGCAATTATCTCGCCTCTGGCTGTTGCTAAGTTGGACAGTTTTTGTTAGTGTTCTGGTTTTTTATTTTTATTTTTTTTAAAAAAAATGATAAGGTCTTTCATTTGCCCTACTGCAATCTCAATTCTTTTTGTCTCCTTGGCAATGCTCACAACGGACTCAGTAAGTCCTTTGGCCTGGCTCTGTGGACACTCCGTTTTCTTCTCATTTTAATGCACACTTCGGTAATTCACTCTTCCAAACTTCCTCTATAATGACTCCATTGACTCCCCCCCTCCCCCAAGCCCTGTGTTGTAGGATGCGGGCTGGGTCAATAGAAATCTTTAAGGTTAGGATAGCAGCAGAGAGTGCAGCCACCACCGCAAAGGCAGAATGGATGCAGTTCTCCACTGATGTAGAAGTTGTGGAAAACTATCAGGATAGTAGCAATAGCACTTAGACTTATATACCGCTTTACAGTCCTCTTTAGGTAGTTTATAGAGTCAGAATATTGGCCCCTAACAATCTGAATCCTCCTTTTACCCACCTGGAAAGGATGGAAGGCTGAGTCAACCTTCAGCTGGTCAGGATTGAACTCTTGGCAGTGGGCAGAGTTAGCTTGCAACACTGCATTTTTAACCACAGCTCTTAGATATATATGTATATATATAGAGAGAGATGGGTGGGTGGGTGGATGGATGAATAGATAGATAGATAGATAGATAGATAGATAGATAGATAGATAGATAGATAGATAGATACAAACAGACAGACAAGACAGACAGACAGACATAGAGATAGATATCAATAGCAAGAATACTTAGACTTATATACCACTTTATAGTGTTTTCCAGCCCTCTCTAAGCAGTTTTACAGAGTTAGCCTCTTGCCCCCACCAATCTGGGTCCTCATTTAACTGACTTTGGAAGGATGGAAGGCTGAGTCAACCTGGAGCCTGGTGGGATTTAATCTGCCAAATTACAGGCAGCTGGCAGGCAGCAGAAGTAGCCTGTAGAACTGCACTCTAACCACTGCGCCACCATCACTCATAGTGGAAACCTCCCAATGATCCACTGCTAAAGGAAAGACAGGTTGTCGTCAAATTACAACCACAATTGAGCGCAATACTTCTCTTGCTAAATGGGACATTTGTGAAGTGAGTTTTGCCCTATTTTACGACTTTTCTTGCCAGAGTGGTTAAGTGAATCCTTCCAGCTGTTCAGTTAGTAAAGTGGGTATTGAGTGAATTGGGCTTCCCCATTGACTTGGCTTGTCAGAAAGTTACAAAAAGGGGATCACGTGATCCCAGATTACTGCGACTGTCATAAATATGAGTCAGTTGCCAAGTGTCTGAATTTTGATCACCTGGCCCTGGGGATGCTGGAAAGGTCATAACTGGGGTGGGAAGCCTCCTCCCCACTCCTAGAAAAACGAAATATTTGGGGGAAATATTAAGAGGCAGGATATTATATTTCCCCAAAGGAGAAATGGAGAAAAATGCTCTTAAAAACAGAAAGCAGATTCAGTCTTTCTTAATAGCCCGCAGCAGATATTTTGCGCCCATTAAGAAAAATTGGGCCAGCCTATTCACAGAACAAAAGAACTTCACCTCCAAGGATGGGATTAAAATTGACAGTCTCCTCCACCCAAATTCTAAGAATAGGACATGACCCTTCAGGACATAACAGGATTAACCCACTATCAGAAGTGGTATTCAGCCGGTTCAGACCGATTCTGGTGTACCAGTAGCAAAAATTTTGACTGGTTTGGAGAACCGGCAAATACTACCTCTGCCTGGCCCCACCCATCCAACCCCTCTCTTACCCTCTCCTATATTCAGTTGTTTATTAGCTCAGATGATTTGCATGGCAGAGCGGATTGCTGCACCTCAGCTGAGCTAAAAAAACAACACAGCTCACCAGCGTTGATACAGAGGGAGGTCTTTGAGCCATGTGCATGGGTGCGCAAAGCACTCTCTCTGAACCAGCAGGAATTTTGGGGGGGAAACCTACCACTGCCCACTACCATTTAGCAGAAGACATAGAGCTCATTACGTTGCACAATCTCCTAAGAGCATTTCAGACATTGCCTGTGATGTGTAGAATTATACCTGTGAAAATATAAAGCAATGGTAGTGCCATTTTAAACCTCTGTGTTAACCTAAAATAATTTACTGGAATATTATGTAAGAATTCTCTATTGTTTTGTATAAAAGTTACATATTTGGCTGTCCAGTGTCATGTTAATGATGGAGATTACTGGAAATAAAAATGGGTAAACAGGATGAGGAAACTGGTGTTACGATACAATAATAATAGGGGTGTTGCGTAGCTGGATACATACCTGGATAGATAGTGAACCCGGAAAGGGGCAGAGACTGTATATTTGAACCTTCTTGGGAACCATGTCTTGTGCCCAAGGGCAGAATTACCTTTTGCAAAAGCTTCATAATAAAGCATTTATATACTGTTCACCAGTGTCTCCAGTTGTCCTGAATGGTTGATTTTTATCACATTGCCCAACCCCCAAAGAGTTCAAACTTCAAAGTCACAGAAACCTATAAAGATCCATCCACTCATTCAACCATTTGTCTAGCTGACCCAGAACCGCATGCTGTCTTTGTGTGTGGTTCAGTTCATCATTAAACTTTCTTTCCAATCAGCCTCCATGTTGTTCCCAATGTCTTTGGAACCAAACCAGATGGATTTTTCCTTCCAACACTGGGGGGAAATGCTCATAAGCCACTTTTTTTCCCCCCAGCGCCATTGTAACTTTGAACGGTCACTAAACGAACTGTTGTAAGTTGAGGATGACCTGTAATCATTTGTGCATACCTTTGTCTAATCCACTGAGTTAGCCATCTCTCCTGATGGTGAATTCTGGGGGGATGGAGAAACTCCAGTAGAAAGATCCCTTTCGTATTTTCATCTTCCATTGTAAAAGTGGGTGTTTTATTAGCTGCTATATAAATGCCAGGTGTTCCTCGTTTCAGCTCTGCATTTGAATCGGTAACAATGCACTGTGATAAAAAATGAAATACACCAAAGAATACGGCTAGTACAGCAAGTTGCTTTATTTTTTATGCAATCTCATAAAACGGTAGCCTGCATGCGCCTTGTATGTTTCTGTCTAATCTGCTTCAAAGCTCTAAATGGTACTAGGAAGCTGAAAGTCTCTCTCTCTCTCTCTCTCTCTCTCCCTCTCTCCCTCTCCCTCTCCCTCTCCCCCCTCTCTCTCCCTCTCTCTCTCTCCCCCCCTCTGTGTGTGTGTGTGTGTGTCTGTGTCTGTGTCTGTCTGTGTCTGTCTGTGTGTGTGTGTGTGTGTACATTCAAAGTACAAATCATTAGTTATCCAAGCCTGTATTAGACAAATTAGATTGCAGGGAATTTTTTTTTTAAAGAAGAACCTGTAAATCAATACAATTTGAATGATCAATTAATCATTCCATTTAATTAAAACCACCAAATCCCACTACATTTCATTTACGTTTTATTGCACTATTTCTAAGTTGAAGCTTTTAGACAAGGATATTGATTAGTGTTATATTCTGCATACCTGTGTACCAAGTAATTTGTTCATTAGCAGCATGGCCAGCTCCAAGGGGTCTATATTATTTAATTATCATAGACTACTGCACTGGAAAGCCTTAGACTGTGAAGTAATGAAGATATCAATGTGTTAAATTCTAAACATGTGTTAATTGTTGACAACTGCAAAGGGAAGTCTCAAAAATTAAAACTTCGAGCGAAAGTCAGGAAAGACACGGAGATGGAGGAGATTTTCAAAGCTTGAAAACAAGAGAATATTTGGAACTCAGGGCTGACATGAGGGGTCCTTGGTGCTCTCTGATCTTGCTTGTTTTCTTGCAGATGTTTCATTAACCTAACTAGGTAACATCATTAGTGCTAGTGCATCCGTGCTAGTGATGTTACCTAGTTAGGGTAATGAAACATCTGCAAGAAAACAAGCAAGCTCAGAGAGCACCAAGGACCTCTTGAAAATAAGTTTGCAACCCAAGTTTTGACTATGGAACCATCTATTATTATTATTTTACTATAATACCATGTTTCCTAATATAGGATACTTTTTTCATCATTTTTATAATGACTATGGTTCTACTCATTTTTTGCGGATGTGCAAACAACATACCAGAAAAAAGCTGTGTAGTCCTTGGCTCACCACAATTGCCTATGCCTATCTCAGCACACCAAGCCATTATTAAAAGCAAAGGAGCATAGAGAAGATTAAGAAAGAAAAATTGGTGAAATTAAGGCTAGGTTTACTTCTAGGATATCTGAAAACAATTAACAGACAATAAAAGTGTAAGAATACAGAGCTGTTACACAAAGTGAAAAAGGGATTGTATTATCACCAAAAAGGTACACATTCCATCTATCTATCCATCCAACCAACCATCCATCCATCCATCCATTCATCCAATGAACCAACCATCCAACCGTACATCTACTCATTCAACCATTCACCACTCCCTCCTTCCTTCCATCCATCCAACTATTCCTCCATCCAATCACCCATCCAACTATCCATCTACCCAACCATCCATCCCTCTTTCCCCCTTGTTTATTTCTTTGTTCAAATAATTTATACGGTCACCAATCTCACAACAATAATTTGGGGTGGGATACTTTCTCAATTGAAACTAGAAGATTTGCCAGAATTTTGGGTTCTTCTTTGTGTTTCTTCTTGATGAGGCTTATTAAATCAGAAGTGAGATGCGCTTTTGGAATTAACCACTTGCAGTCTGATACTGTTACCCGACATTTGACAACCA
This sequence comes from Pseudonaja textilis, assembly GCF_049901715.1. Classification (NCBI taxonomy): domain Eukaryota; kingdom Metazoa; phylum Chordata; class Lepidosauria; order Squamata; family Elapidae; genus Pseudonaja; species Pseudonaja textilis. The sequence continues at coordinate 15,213,726 of NC_142000.1, forward strand.
CGGTAGATCTGTTAAAAAAAAACTTGCACTTTTATATTGCAGAATTTAATGGAAAATACATGCATGCTTTTTTGCTTTTTCTAGAAATAGCTTTGCTATGTATCATGCTGTAGCATTTGAGAATGAAGACGCCCTGTGTCATTTTTTTAAGCAACTGTCAAGCTCTTTTATGTGATATCTCAGTTATTTCTTCTTTCCCCAATGAAATCCTTAGTACTAACCTTCAGTAATATCCGTGATATATCTATCATCCAAGTTGGTGTCTTGACTCGCATTATCTTGATGAGCCATTGGCACTGGCAGGAAATATTATTTATCAAAAACACACATGGAACCATTTTTAAAGGAAAATGGGGTGGATGGTTCCTTGCATCAAACTATTTTTAGCAATGAGAGCTGGCTGTATTCTACAAGCTGCAGAACTCTTGTTGAATGGCGATTGTAGAATCTAGTTAGTACAGGTGGCCTTCAACTTACCATAATTCATTTAATGACTGTTCAAAGATACAATGGCACTGAAAAAAAGTGAGTTAGGACCATTTTTTCACACAACCATTGCAGCATTCCTATGGTTGCTAATCAAAATCCAAATGCTTGGCAACTGACCAGAGGTGGTATTCAGCAGGTTCTGACCAGTTCTGGAGAACCAGTAGCAGAAATTTTGAGTAGTTCAGAGAACCGGCAAATACCACCTCTGACTGGAGATTTTGCAGTATCCTTCCCCTGCCACGCCCACCAAGCCATACCCATAGAACCGGTATTAACAAAAAATTGAATCCCACCACTGCAACTGACTCATATTTATGACGGTTGCAGTGTCTTGGGATCATGTGATCACATTTTGCGACCTTGTAGCAAGCTAACTTAACAACTGCCGTAATTCACTAACTCCCCTGGGGCAAGAAACAGCGTAAAATGAGGCAAAGCTCACTTAACAAATGTCTCACTTAGCAACAGAAATGTTGAGCTCAATTGGGGTCATAAGTTGAGGATTACTTTCATTGTAATAACTATCACTCCAGAGAGTTCGGCTTGGATGTCTCGGTCTGTAATGAAGTTTCCTGGATGACACCAGACACTCTTTCCTAATATTTTGCTCCAAGGTCAAAGCAATTGAAAAATGCACTTTCACTGACTTTCTTGGGAAAAGGGAAGGTCAAATTTAACTTATCAGGACCTTGAAGTGATTTAACTTTTTGAGCAAAGTTTCTAAGGGTGTGTGTGTGTGTGTGTGTGTGTGTGTGTGTGTAGCAAACTATTCTAAAAATATGAGTTCCAGGTATACTTGTAAAATGTAATTACTTAAATGTAATTTTAAGTTTCGGAGATCGCAGGATGTCTGTTTCTTCACACACACACACACACACACACACACACACACACAGACACGATGGCTGAGCATTGAAGAATTGATGCTTTCGAATTGTGGTGCTGAAGAAGATCTTTCGCGATTGCAAGGAGATCAATCCTAAAGGGAGTCGACCTTGGCTGTCCTTTGGAAGGACAGGTATTGAAGCTGAAGTTCAAATACTTTGGCCACCAAGTGAGAAGAGAGGACTCATTGGAAAAGATCTTGATATTAGAAAAGGTGGACAGCAGAAGGGGAAGGGGACAGCAAGAGGACGAGATGGTTAGATGGCATTATCGACGTGGTAAACATGAATTTGGGCAGACTCTGGGAGACAAGAGGAGGAAAGGGAGGCCTGGCATGCTATGGTCCATGAAGATGTGAAGAGTCAGTCACGTGACTTAGTGCAAAGGTCTTCAAACTTGGCAAGTTTAAGACTTGTAGACTTCAACTCCCAGAATTCCTGAGCTAACCTGACAGGGGGAGGAATTCTGGAGTTGAAGTCCACAAGTCTTAAACTTGCCAAGTTTGAAGACCCCTTAGTGACTGAACAACAAAAATGTTGTTATTAATGTTGTATGTTAATTCTCCAATCCAATCAAGCCAATTCATTGGGATTATAACTGCCCATTTGCATTAACCAAAAACCAAAAGCAGAATAAAGGGCAGGCTCTGGTTTCCTATCTCCTCACCGTACACACCACTGAGTAAGCAATTGGTGGGTTCATCCAATCGTTTAATGCAGGAGTCTCCAAACTTGGCAATTTTAAGACTTGTGGACTTCAACTCCCAGAATTCCCCAGCTAGCAGTCTTAAAGTTGAAGTTCTTTACAGTCTTAAAGTTGACAAGTTTGGAGATAACGTATGGATCCGTGATGGGATTCAAAAAAATTTACTACTGTTTCTGTGGATTTGTGGACATGCTTTGTGGGCGTGGCAGGGGAAGGATATTGTAAAATCTTCATTCCCACCATACTTGTGGGGGAAGGTTACTGCAAAATCCCATTTCTTCCCCACCCCACTAACCTGCTTTCCAGCTCCATTCTCCTGGGCAGGGCAACCCAAAAAGGCCCAGCCGATCAGCTGGGACTCAATGGGAGGCCGAAAATAGATGGGGGCAGGACCAGTCAGAGGTGGGATTTGCTGGTTCTCCGAACTACTCCAAATTTCTGCTACTGGAAATTCCCTAGAACTGGTCAGAACCAGCTGAATACCTCCTCTGACATGGATGGTGTTGAAACAACTATACCATCCAAAATGAGCACTGAAGCAAATATTTTTTGCTTCTTCTAATCTTTGGTGGCACCAATAGTCTTCAAGAGAGATTTTTTTTGATACCAAACCGAATCCAAAAGATGGTGAAAAGGAAAATAAATGTCAGCAGGATAAGCCTGTTGGGAATCAGCTTGTTTTGAACAACTCTCATCTATGATTTACAACTTTTTTCCAAATGAAAAATTGGGAGGATTTAGCCCTGACCTTTTCTTTTATTCAAAAGAAGCTTTTTAAGAGTTAGAGGGATCAGAGAAGGAAGACAAAATACAACTGTTTTTCTATTACTGTTACTTTGAAGAACAAGAATACTTGGGGGGAAAGGTCAACAGTATAGGAAAACAAGAGAGAAGTAGTCCATTCTTTGCCTTGAAAACTCCATTTGGCAAGTTTTTCAGATATGATTGAAGCCACTATATAAAAATTATGAGTAACCAATCCAACAGTTACAGGTAGTCCTTCAAAAAAATAACCACAATCAGAACCAGAATTTCCATTGCTAGAGAAGATGGTTAAGTCCCATTTTACGACCTGTTCTTGCCATGGTTGTTATTTTATTTATTTATTTAATTTATATTGCCGCCTATTTGCCCATGGCGACTCAAGGCGGCTTACCTAATATAAAACCATATTTAAAACAAAAAATAAAAATAATAAAAACTAACAAAAAGAATCAAATAAATTAGTAAAGTATAATAGAACAAAGTTTGGGGGGAAAAAAACAAAGCAAAAAATCAAAAACCCAACTCCCACCCTCTGCCCCGACGACAGCAGATCACACTAGCCATTTGATGGGCTCCATCGCTCTCTGACTTCCACAGGTCCACTGGCAAAACCAGGTCTTCAGTGCCTTTCGGAAGAGTATTAGTGAGGGGGCCATTCTAATCTCTGGGGGAATGAAGTTCCAGAGAGAGGGAGCCACCACGGAAAAGGCCCTTCTTCTGGGTCCCACCAGGTGTATCTCCCTCAGGGGTTGGACTCACATCATTCCCTGCCTCCTCGCTCTAATGGGTCGGGTGGACTTGACTGGCAAGAGATGTTTCCTTAGCTAACCCGGACCCAAGTCATGAAGGGTTTTAAAGGTGACAACCAGCACCTTGAATTGCAGCCGGAAGCAAATCGGCAACCAATGCAGCTCCTGCAGGAGAGGTGATACATGTGCACACTGGGGTCTACCTAAAACCATGCGGGCCGCTGCATTTTGCACCAACTGGAGCTTCCGGATGCTCTTCAAGGGCGGCCCCATGTAGAGTGTGTTGCAATAATCAAGATGGGAAGTGACCAGGGCATGAGTGACTGTGAGTAGGGACCGCTGATCCAGGAAAGGGCATAACTGGTGTACAACCTGCAGTTGCGCAAAGGCCCTCCCGGCCAATACCGCTACCCACTCTTTGAACAGGAGTCGTGAGTCCAGGAAAACCCCTAGGTTACGCATAGGGTCGGTTTGGGATAGTGCTACTCCATCCAGGACCAAAGGTGGTAATTCTCCCTGAGCCAACGAACCCCTAACCCGGAGCCACTCGGTCTTGCAAAGGTTTTAGTTTCAACCCATTGCTCCCTATCCAGCCTCTAACAGCCTCCAGGCACTGCGAGAGGGAGGACACAGCAACACTTAACTCACCACGGGCCGAGACATACAGCCAAGTATCATCAGAATATTGGTGATACTTCAGTCCATGGTGACAGATGATCTCACCCAGCGGTGAATCACTGTGGTTGTTAAGTGAATTATGCAGTCATTAAACAAATCTGGCTTCCTCTATTGTCCGCGCTTGTTGGAAGCCTGCTGGGAAAAGTGCAAATGACAACTACATTCACTCCAGGATACGGCAACTGTTGGAAAGAGCAACCAGGGGCCAAATGTCCGAATTTTGACCATGTGACATGAGATAGTCATAAGTACAAGCAGCAGATTTAAATTGCCTTGTTCAGCACCTTTGTAATTTCAAAAGATCGCTAAATGAATGGCTGTACGTTGAGGACTACTTGTATAGGATTCCCTGATTATATTTCCTGGAGGTTTTTTCTTTCTCTTTCTCTCCAAGTGTTTAAATTCATTTTAGTTGCAGTTTGAATGGCTTGTGAAATGTATAATTTGGAAATGTTGGGAAACTTCTAGCACAGAACTCTGTGTCTCCTGATGACCATGTCATAAAAGAGCATATGGAGATATGCTCTCAACCGCCATGAATAAAGTATCTTTATCTTAGCAGGCTTGCATCTCATAACTTTCGACACATATTGTATCTTACGATTTATATCGTTTTATTTAGTTTCCTGGTATGATTTATGTCGATTGCTTATTTGGTATCCCATGACTATCATTAAGTGTTGTATCTTATGATTCATGGTTAATGTATTTTTATGATGATTGTGATCGTGATTATATCTTTTATATACACTGAGAACTTATGCACCGAAAACAAATTCCTTGTGTGTCCAATCACACTTGTCCAATAAAGAATAAAGAATTCTATTTTATGCATAAAATGGGCTGGAGAATACATATTTTCCAGTATCATAAATAAAATAAAACTGATCATCTATGGCAGTTAATCATCAAACCTACAGATCTTCTAGTGTGCAAGAGGAAAATGTACGCAACATATACATTTATATTTACTTATGCAAAATATAAATGTTACGATCATTTGCTACCAGACTTTCATTTCTTAACATTTATTCCTTTGACATGATTGTTATCAATATGTCATTGTTTACAGTTATTGATGAGACTTATTGTAAAAGCCATTCACCTATTTCACACAAGACTTCACATTATCTCGGGTTTAACATTTGCCTACGTGAAAACGTCTAACCAAAATGATGAACCAAAATCAATTATAAAAAAGATATTTTTGATTCCCAGTTCAATCTATATAGACCAGGGGTCTTCAAACTGGACAACTTTAAGACTTCAACTCCCAGAATTCCTCCTCTAGTCATGTTAGCTCATGAATTCTGGGAGTTGAAGTCTACAAGTCTTAGACTTGCGAAGTTTGAAGACCCTTGATATAGGCTAAATCCTTCCAGGTGATTATTGAAGGCAATAGCTCGCGCAGGCGCACTTTCCACTGCGCCCGAAAGGCGGGGACGGGCGGTATTAGCTCCGCCCCTCGGCTCCTCCCCGCCCCGCCCCACTCTCGCTGCTCCAAACAGAAGGGCTGTGGGTATGGCTTCCCCCGGCCGGCGTGCGTCCTCCGTCACCGCTCGGCGTGCGTCGCTTGCGTCCGCCGGCCGCGGAAGGTGACCGCGGTGAGGAGAAGGCGTCCGCCATGTTGTCGCTGTCAGCCCGTTGCGGCCCGTTGGCGCCTTATCTGGCGGCGGCCGCGCACATCGTGCCGGCTCCGCAGAAGCCTCTGGTGCCGGAGCTCCCGCCGGGGCCCAAGAAGATCCTGTCCTTGGATCCGAGGCGGCCTCTGCTGTGCCGGGAGTCGCTGTTCGGCCAGGCGAGCCGGGGAGGCCTGGTCGTCACTTCTTCCCTCACCGGTGCGGGCGGGGGAAGGGGCGGGAGGGGGGGGAGTGGGGGTCCCTCAAAACATGGCAGGAGGGCGCCGCTGAGGATGCTGGAAGTTGTAGTCCCAGGGTGCCCCAGTCCCAGGGGGCATAAGGCGAAGGATGGCTGAGTGGCCCATCTGAGCTGTTTTTTTCTCTTTTCCTTCTTTCCTTTCTCTTCTTTTCCTCCTCTTCCTCTCATTTCCCTTCCTTCCTTTCTTCCCTCCCTTTTTCCTTCCTTCTTCTCATTTCCCTTCCTTCCTTCCTTCCTTCCTTCCTTTTAGTTCCCTTCCTCTCATTTCCCTTCCTTCCTTTCTTCCCTCCCTTTTTCCTTCCTTCCTTCTCATTTCCCCTTCCTTCCTTCCTTCCATTTCCCTTCCTTTATTGATTCCCTTTTTTCCTTCCTTCCTTCCTTTTAGTTCCCTTCCTCTCATTTCCCTTCCTTTCTTTATTCCTTCACTTTTTCCTTCCTTCCTTCCTTCCTTCCTTCCTTCCCTCCCTCCCTCCCTTCCTTCCTTCCTTTCATTTCCCTTCCTTTATTGATTCCCTTTTTTCCTTCCTTCCTTCCTTTTCCTTCCCTTCCCTTCCTTTATTCCTTCCCTTTTTTCTTTCCTCCCTCCTCCCCTCCCACTGAAATGCACCCAAAGGCGCCATTTAAAAAAAAAATCAGGGATAATTTTTGTTTCCAGAACACTTTGGCAAGTGCTTTGGAAAGGCTGATTTCTGGTCTTAAACATTTATTTAAATTATTTAATAAATTTATATGCTGCCCATCTCCCAATTGGAGCAAATATTCCTTGGTCCTTAACAGTTATTACTGTTGCTTTTTGAACAATGTTCTCAATTCCACCCCATCCACAACTGGAGTCTAGATAGGCCATAAAAGGAGGAGTTCTTGTGTTATAAAATTGCTTTTCCTTAGGTGTTTTATTCCTCTTGGTCTTAGCTGTTGTAAGAGTCACCTTGAACTGTGAAATGGGCAGTGATAAATTTAATAAATAAGGATTTGTTCCAGTCATTCCCCACTTGATGACAGCAATGGGGACGGTTATAGCAAGGCTGAAAGGCGCGAGGCTGAAGTTGGGTTAGGTTGTCTGATTGGTGCTGGGGAAACGGGGATTCAAAGATCCACAGTGCCATATAATAGATGATCTTGAGAGATTTATTTTATTAAATTTATATGAGGGATGCTGAATGTCTGAGGCTCTGATGTCACCCAGTGCAAAATGTTCCAATCCACATGCTTTCATTGAGAAAACATTATTATTCTTGGTGACACTGGTGAGCTAAATGTCTCCTGGAATGACACCTTTGAATAATAAAGTCCAGGGTCCTCTCCAGTATAAAACTATATTGACGTCATATTGCAATTGCAAAAACTTGGTACTTCTAATATTCTCAGTGTATGAATAAATGTAAGTTAAGGTAAAATTTAAATATACTTTAGTGACCTTTCAAAGGGAGCAATCATAGTTTAAGCAAGATGGGTCTTTTCTCATCTCCCAAAGCTGCAAAACTGCTATCTTGCAGTCTCCTCGCAGGGAACAATTGTGTGGTGCACTTGTGGGTGATCTTGAGTCCTTTCCTTGTCTGGAGAGGAATTACTAAAGAGCCGGTCTACTTACTAGTTGTTCATTCTGCTGTGGTCGTTGGTTCAGTCTGCCATTTCTTTCCCAGTTTATTTTGGAAAGGTGCTTCTAATTCACAATTTTTCTAGCACAAAATCACACTTCTACAATTATGAGATTGACTTGTAAAATTATTTGCCTTTCCATTTTTTTCATCCTTAGGTTAAAGGTGTAGCAAATATATAATAGAGTTCTTAAATCCTGAAATCCTAGACCAACAGCATTTGTTGGAAATACAGGTAGTCCTTGACTTATGGCAACAATTTCTGTTGCTAAGTGAGAAATTCGTTAACTGAATTTTGCCCAATTTTACGAACTCCCTCGCCACAATTGTTGAGCGAATCACCGCAGTTGTTACGTTAGTAATATAGTTGTGAAGTGAATCTGACTTCCCCATTGACTTTGCATGTCAGAAGGTTGCAAAAGGGGATCACGTGATCCAGGGACACTGCAGCCATCATAAATATGAATTAGTTGACAAGCAGCTGAATTTTGATCATGTGACCACGGGGATGCTGCAGTGGTCATAAGTGTGAAAAACAGTGATAAGTCACTTTTTTCAATGCCATTGAAACTTTGAACAGTCACTAAATGAACTGTTGTAAATCGAGGATTACCTGTATACCTAACTGGATATTGGACTTACGGTTTAGCATTTGAAAATTAATTCCCAATCATAATTCATAAACTGTAAGTTCTAATTCTCCCTTAGACATGAGGTCTCCTAAATGTCTTTCCCTCCCGTAATAAGTAATATAATAAGAGTTGGGAGGGACCTTGGAGGTCTTCTAGTCCAGCCCCCTGCTTACCCAGGAAACCCTGTACCATTTCAGACAAATGGTGGTCCATTCTCTTCTTCAAAACTTCCAGTGTTGGAGCATTCACAACTTCTGTAGGCAAGTAAGAGATGCTTAATTGGCAAACCATTTCCAAAATGTTTTTAAGAAAGTTGCAGGTTTGATTCAAAAGGACCGTAACAGTAACATTTTAAACAATAACATTGAACTATGAGTACCAACTGTTTACGCTTAAAACATTTTCAGTTACAGCTCTAGATTTGTCAAATTCACTTCAGAAGCATTTTATTGATTTTGATTTTTGTCTAATCAGATATTTTAGGTCCACTACTTAAGGGACATTGGAGAAACTTGAGATATTTTGCTCTTATGGAAATTAAATTGACGAACCGTATCAAACCTTTTAAAGCAGAACTTCGTCCATTTGGCTCAGATAGCTTTCTAGTGTAAACTTTGTAGAAAATGAAACATGATTTCCCCAGAAGTCCTAAACCTGATAACTCTCTAATGTCCGTAAGCTTTAGTGAAGCTATAAATGGCAGTGGATATGCTTCTCCATTTCGGTATAATTTTGAAAAAAATATTTGTTCATTTAAGTTTTACAATAGGCCATAAGTATCCATAGACTCTTCCATAAAACGTGCACAAAGTGGTTCTTCCACTTTGAAATTCATTCCAACTTTGGTTAAATTTCATATAAACTATTTTAAGAACATATTACATCTATTTTGTGGGCCCCATATTGACTTCCAATTGGCTTTCAAGTGCAGTTTGAAGTGCTGATTTTAGCTTATAAATCCTTTTATGGCGTGTGTGTAATTTTGACCTGGACCTTATTGAGTAAAAAGGAATCGTCTTGAGCTGCATATAAAATACATACTATAGTTAATGTATATAAATCACATAATATTAACAGTTTTATTTTTAAAAATAAAAAGCCCCTTAAGACTGAAAAATATTACAGTCTTATGAGGTCGTGTTACTAGCTGTCCAGGGCTGTATGCAGCCCACAGGTGGGACATGCCTGCTTTATGGCTTGTAATTGTGGCTGGGTATGAATTAAATTAATAAATAGCTGTAGTTACGTACAGAATTTACAACATGGGACTGACAGATCACTTTCAAATATTAAGGATTTCTTCAGAAAAAAACAATAGTCTCAGAAGTTTCTGTCTCTCATTGATATGTGGAGTACATGTCATTTGATAGGCTTCCCAGTGCGGATAATTCATTTTATATGCAATTGCAAGTAGAAAGGAAGGGAATCCTGTGAACAATTCAAACCTCCATGGGCTAATTCAGTTTTTGTATAAAGTGTGTATTTTTGTTGGAAAAAAAAATGCTTTTATGTTGGGGTATTGGAGCAGGTTTTCTTCAAAGTTACTATTTTCTAAGACAATGTTTGTAATGCAGCACATTCTACTACAATAACAATCCCATAATTATGCTTTCCCTTTCTTGCAGCTCCCGCCAGCGTTCGTTACGTCCATAATGATATGGTTGTGCCCGACTTCTCTTACAATCGTCGCAACAGTGTACAAGATACCACAAAATCCTCCCAAGATAGCAGCGCCGAGAGAAAAACCTTCACCTACTTTTTCAACGGAGCAACCTATTTGCTCTCTGCATACTTTGCCAAGAATGCTGTCGTTATGTTCATCGGCAGCATGAATCCTGCTGCTGATGTATTGGCGCTGGCTAAGATTGAGATCAAGCTGTCCGATATTCCAGAAGGCAGGAATATGGTTTTCCAGTGGAGGGGAAAACCCCTGTTCGTGCGTCACAGAACCCAGGCTGAGATCGATCAAGTAGCTAAAGTACCTTTGAGTGAACTGAGAGACCCGCAGCACGATACGGATAGGGTGAAGAAGCCGGAGTGGCTGGTAGTGCTAGGCATATGCACCCATCTTGGCTGTGTACCAATTTCAGATGCGGGGGATTATGGTGGTTATTACTGCCCCTGCCATGGGTCCCATTATGACGCATCTGGCAGAATACGTAAAGGCCCAGCTCCACTCAATCTGGAGGTGCCAGAGCATGAGTTCGCTAGTGAAGATCTGCTTATCGTCGGTTAAATGTCTGGATTCTCGCGTACACTTTTGAGGAAAGAATCGAGTCATAAGATATTGCAAAAAAATATTTACAGTTGAATTGTGGGACTGTTTCGTCAGCTTTAATAAGGCATTAAACTGATGTCCTCTGATCAGTTGCACGCTGTCTGTACTTATTGAATCAGTCTTAATTCTTTTTTTTTTTTCCCCTTAAACAAAAAGTGGTGTTTTAATGACAGACAGTTTGAAGGCACCGGTGCAAAATTGGTGACCACAGATTTAGTTTGCCCAGTGGGATAGTCGGACCGATTTCAAGCCCCTGAACCACCTACCATATTTGGAACTGGCTTTCAGGCGAGTTTCTAGTCTACTTTCATTTTAAAATTTAGGTACAGAAATATAATCTGAAGCATTGGTTTATTAAGAACTTAAGGTTGGTCGTGCCCAACGGCACAAGAAACTACATATGCAGTAGAAGACTTGCCACCTTGCTTTAAGTTCACACAACACAGGAGGATTTCATTTTCCAGGTTGCAAAAGCATGCAAAAGAGCCAGTTTGGTCTGATGATGAAGTCATTAGGCTAGAAGCCAGAAGGTTGTGAATTCTAGTCCTGCCTTAGGTACAAAGCCAGATAGTGACTTCAGCCGAGTCTGTAGGACAGACAGTTGTAGGACGAAAGCAAGGCCAGGCCACTTCTTATGATCTTGCTAAGAAAACTGCATAGACTTGTCCAGGCAATTAGTAGGAATCAACACATTTAAAGGCTGATGCTTGCATGCTTATAAGCACACCATCAAAAAGTTATTGCAGTTTTTTTCAGCTGGGGTATCCTTCAATTAATTGTAATTGGAGCCCTTTTCAGGAATAACAATTACTAAATGAGAAAGTATCATTGACAGCAGAATTTGGGGAATACATTAAAGTTGGTTGTTCAACACTATGGCTACAAAGTTGCAAAGTATTGCTTTTTACCAGTTAGAAATATTAACTACTCTCACAAAACGATTTCTGTCTCCCATAAACTAAAATCATCACAGCAGGGATAAGAAAGGTAAAGGAACCAAACATATAAATCAAAAGTTCAAAACTTTGTTCTGGCTTCATAATCTTATATTAGAATATCTGGACCCTTTTCTGTCAGATTTGAGGACCGGGTATCAACAGAAAAAAAACATTTGTCATGAGTTTGGATGACTTGTGATGGGAATAGGATTGGGATGGTGCATTTATCTTTTCTCTGCTTGACCTCTCAGCAACCTTTCATGCCATTGACTACGGTATCCTTCTGGACTAGCTTTGGAGGCTAGAAGTGTGTGTTTCTGTATTGTGCCTGGTTCCTCTGAGGCTAGTTCCAGTTGGTTTTGAATGAGCACGAGGCCGAACTCAAGGTGGCACGAGGCTGGGAGGAGATGTTGCCAAGTCCCATCTGCTAAGCAGCTTCATCTGACGGACTCTTTGGAGCACCATTCCATCCAAGGTGGGATTGTCCCCAACCTATTGATCTAGAAGGTCCTTAAAACCCAGTTTTGTCATAGGACCTGGAGATTCCATGGAAACATGGAGTTTAAGATCATTTCTCTTCTCTTCTCTTCTCTTCTCTTCTCTTCTCTTCTCTTCTCTTCTCTTCTCTTCTATTCTATTCTATTCTATTCTATTCTATTCTATTCTACATTCTCTCTTGCTTCAGTTTGTTCCAATTTTCTTCAAATGATCAGTCTGCTGCCCTAACACCATCCGTAATCTTTCTTCGGGGAGATCAAGAAGGGGTACAGTTGGTGGGCTTCATTCTATGCAGCAAAAATCCGGTGAAGTAGCTCATCCCAGGGCAGTTAGAGACTTCTGTTTGTCACAACCCATAGAAATGTTTTAAGCAAAGTACATTCTACTCTCCATCTTTTGATTCTAATTTTGTGGCTATTCTAGTTTTCTGCCTGGCCCAGGATGAAATGATAGATCTTCATTCATATGTTTTCACAGTTATGCTTCCTCCTTCATACTTTTCTCCTGCAGCCTGAAACAGGTTTACATGTGGTTTTACTTGTCCACCTGCAAAACACCCTGATCTTTCATTCCATCTATTTTCCCCGGTCCAAAGATAGACCGAAGCTAAATGTCATACCAAAGGCAGCAACTGAGCTTTAAGGGGGACTTGTAGTATACCCAACTCCATGGTATTCTTTCCTAGGGAATGTCTAAGCTCCTAACGTTCGTGGCATCTTAAGTGTCTTGAGCAGTCATCATCTTGGGTTTCACAATATCTTCACAAGCTCCAATTTTTCGGAGAGGTTTTGTCTCAGTTCTCTCGGTTCCTTTGTTGAAACTACACATCCTTGTATACTACTCAGATACCTACATAATTACCAATCAAGGAAAATATTTGTAGCCCAGGGCTGAGATGAAGAGTCCTTGGTACTCTCTGAGCTTGGTTGTTTTCTTGCAGACATTTTATTATCCAGCTAGGTAACATCATCAGTGCTAGTAAGGAGTGCTCTGCTGTCAGTTTATATGCTGGTGACTCGCCTCTCTGGGTGGGTGGGGTCAGTCTTAGAGATTCTTTGGTTGGGCTGTTCACCGATGGCTCTTTGGCAGTTTTTTGGTTGGGCTATTGCTTTCTTGACTGTTGGTCTAAAGTTGACCATGGAGTTAATCTATGTTGATTAACTATGTTGTGCTGATTACTGGTGGAGAGGAGCTGGAGTCTTTTTCTCTTTGGGGTTGGTTGATTGTCTCTTTTGCATAGTCTACAGATGTTGTTAATGTGTCTATGTGTCCCTACGTCCATAATTTTCTGAGCGACCAAGTTGTTGGGTAATCATGGCCTCAGCCCATACAGAGAGGGTTTTACATTTAGGAGACCTACAAAAAGGTCAGAAGAACATGCATTCTTCTTATGTTTTGCCTGATTTGTGAGAAAGGCCTCTCAAATCACCTCTGCAGACCTTTTGATAGGTTGTCTGCCTGAATGGAGAAGCTCCGATTGCTTCCAGTGTGAATTTCATGTCATTTTCAGATTGCACGGTTGAGGTCATTAAAGATCAAAGCTCCAGGTGCCATTTATCTTCCATTCTCCATTCTCAGTTCTACCTTTCCTATCTTATTTCCCAGGCAAATAGACTTCCAATTATTTCAATAGGTCACCCACTCAGCGATAGAGATCCATTTCATTAACTTTTGTCATTGAAGTGAGTGGCACTTCATAAGGTTCTCGGCTGTGAGGGCATTTGTTCAGCCTTCTGCCCTTCACCTTTCCCTCTCTCGACATCTTAACTGAAAAATACAAAGTAGGGAAAAGTTGGAAAATGCAAAAACCTACCCAGTAAATGAATGAAACCCAGAGAGAGAGGCCTTCTTTCAAAGCAGGACTTCAGGAGAAATTTCAACACTCAGTTGCATAAATATGAGGAATGCATTCAAGGCCTGACAAGCTTATAATTTGCCTTAGCGCTCCTTGGTCTTGTCCAATTTACAGACAGGCAGCCATAATAAAACATTGGTCATTAGAAGCAAGCATGTGGACAATAAATGCTCGGGATCATTGTTTTCCACACGACAGTTAATTACTGCCTTTCACCTCCTGCTTGTTAATGAAGACTAGCACAATTTATGGGAAATGGTCTCCATTACCAGCTCTTCTGCTGATGGTTTTTTTTTTTTATCATTCATCTAGAATTTAGGCTTCCTGAGGACTGGAGGCATCGTGGCACCAAATTCCAATTATGAAGAACAATAAGAAAAAAAAAGGACATCCATCTTCTTTCCCGCTACTGAAGTTTAGCCCCTGGTCAGTCACTGTGAAACTGGACACTACTCTTGAGTCCTCTCAATGCTTTCTTCAGGATTCTAATGAACCTTAGCATTTCCGCAGAATACTATTTGAATTACCCATGTTTGGACATTTGTCGCTTTAAGAAGAGATCAGCCCATTATTTTGATTAGGGGACTGGAAGTTAAACCATATGATAAATGGTTGTGGGAACTAAGTATGTCTGGTCTAATGAAGAGAAGGAAGATATGATAACAGTCTTCCAATATTGGAAGGGCTGTCACAGAGAAGAGTGGGTCGAACTATTCTCCAAAGCACTTGAGGGCAGGAAACTTATCAAAGAGAGATCCAACCTAGAATTAAGGAGAAATTTCCTGACAGAGAGAACAATTCACCAGTGAATTGTTTACATCTCGGAGTTGTTGGTTGCTCCCTCCCTGAAAGTTTTAAAGAAGAGATTGGATAGCCATTTGTCTGAAATGGCACAGGGCCTTCTGTTTCAGCAAGGGTGGTGGTGGTCTAGAACAATGGTAGCCAACCTCAGGGACCACCAAACTCATAATTTTAAATCCTGAGGACTAGAGACCCTGTGAAAATCCCAAAAATTCTGCAGGAAAATCCCCCCCCCTGCCCGTTTTCCTATCGTTTGATCATTCTTTACCATCTCCAGCTCCATTCTCAGAGGGAGAGGGAGAGATACTTTTGGCTTCATGCAAGGAAAGCAGCAGAAGCAGCAGAAGCCTTTCTTTCTCTCTCTCTCAAACTCTGCCAGAAATGAGTCTTTGTGAGACTTGTTGTGCCAGTGCAGCATCTTGGAGCAGGAGGCCTTGCAGGGTCCCAAAGATTCATTTCTGGTGGAGTTTGAGAGAGAGAAAGAAAGACCTTTGCTGCTTTCTTTGGGTGCAGCCAAAAGCAGAAGCAGAAAGAAGCAGAAAGAAGCAGCCTAGTGGCCAGGCGAGGTTGATTCTAAAAGACCTCCAAGACTCTTTCCAACTCTGTTATTCTATATCCTGTCTCTAACTCTGCCCTATTTGAACTGTCAGTAATTCTCAGAGGATATTTTGCCAGTCTTTGAGCCCTGGCAAGAAAAATGATTTTGACAATGGGTTGTGGGCTTTTTCTTCTCCCCAACCCATTTTCCATCTGTTCAGTTTTCTCCTCCTTTTTTCTTTGAGAACATGTTACATCAATCTTCATTATTCTCAATTCATGTTTTATTTAGAGCAAGATTAGCTTGTCATTCACTTGTCTTAAGGCACTGCTGTCCTGAAAAACGCCTTTCAGTGTTACTTCAGCAACACTTACAGTATCAGGAGGAGGCTTCTGCTGGACCCTTAAGCTGCTAAGATTTTCTTTCTTTGGAATATTGATTATTACTTTATATCAACTTCTCTATAACATGCTCCTTAATTATACATGCCATTCTCTGATCTTCTTCCATTTATCATGCTACTGCTTTATTCTCAAACCTTTAATGCACTCCAAAATTCAAATGTTTAGATTGTGGACAATGGAAGCAACTCACAAGAATCTCAAGCATGGAATGGGATAACCCCCTCCCCAAATTATCTGGCTTTTTAGCTCACTTTTAGTGTGTAAGCAATTCAAGGATCTATTGCCCACCTATTGTTATTAAGTCAAATATTTCCCCTGTTAAGACTGTCTCCTTTCCTCCCCTTTCTATGTGTCTCTGTTTGATTTTATTTTGTTATTTTCACTGAACTATTAAAACCATTTAAAATCTTCCTCTAAAATACCCCTTGGACTGCTCTTCCTCCTTCCCTCCCCATTTTATTTGTATACTGTACATGTGACCCAATGCCTGCCAAATAGTTGATCTATATGGGCTTACTCTAATAAACTCAGGCTTTGGAAAAAAATACACTGCACAAGTAGGAAATCAGGACCAAGATGTACAATTACATTGTAGTTTTCCACACACACGATTAATATCTTTTTATCCCTTATGCTTACTCCCAAATAAGATTGTTTACTTTTCAGACTAATTATCTGTTGATCTCAGCCTTGAAATTCTACCCATGATTTCTAAAGCATTTTTTTAAAGAAAACTGCTTCAATTTAGGCTTCTGCAAATAACGTATTAACCAAAATTTAAATTACAGAAAATAATTTTCTGTGATTGCTAATGCCTTCCTTCAGGGGAAGAAAATTAATTATTTTTATACAACTTGTAATGCTAAGGCAACATCTTCCCTTCCTTTAAAGCAGTGGTCCCCAACTGTCGACACCAGGGACCGGTATCATGGAGAAAAGTTTTTCTGTGGATTGGAAGGGTGTGGTTTCACACGCTACCTGCATCCCACGGATGTGACTTTGCTTGTTTGCATGGCCCAGTTTCTGGCATGCTGTGGCCCACTGCTGGTCCGCAGATGGTGTTGGGGACCCCTTCCTTAAAGTAAGCTTTGTTAGCTGATTATAATAGAAGCCAAGTGCTGCATATCTCAGACTGTAATCATGTAGTTCCTGATAACAATAAGGCCTGATGATCAATAGAAGACCATTCACAACACATAATTCCACATCAAATCTAAATGACAACCAAATTACCAATAAGAACGCATCATGGCCAATGCTGCAATAATGAAAAGTAAAATGAAATCATTTCCACAATGCTTTCCAAATTTTGCATTATCAATAAATCTTACTTGCCTTGATCTGGTCCCATCTATCCATTGCTAGTGGGTGAGCTTAGGACAAAGGCTAATTATATTGATGACTGTGTAGACAATGAGATAATCAACATTTGTTTTCTGTTTCCAGTCTGCCAGCCTCTGAGTTTATGGCTTCACATGCTGGGACCAACACTTAGTGAAATAACAGACAGACTGTCCACTTCTTTTAATAAAAGGTGGAAAACAAGTGTAGATCCATGATTCCAAGAAACTATATAGATTCCAGTCATCTGTGGTCACGTATTTGATTATGCTTGATCATTTGCCAAAGTGTTCTTTCAGATAAGCTGTACAGGTCCAGTAATGAAGGAAGACTGAATTTTGGAACTCTAAGCGATGCAAAGAAACCCTGAAAACATTTCTTTGGTCATCAGAACTGCAAGCACCGTGAAGTGTATTTACAAAGAGCAGAAGAGCCTCAAAAGTATCAAAGATAAGAAAAGCCTCAAAACAAAGATAATTAAAAGCCTCAAAAGTAACGAAGAGAAGAATTAGGGGGTGAGACAATAGCTGTCTTCTGGTACATGAGGGATGGTTTTAAGAAGAAGAAGTTGACTTATTTATCAAAGCTCCTGAGGGCAGGACAAGAAGCAATGAGTGGAAGATCCTTAAAGAGAGATTCAATCTTTAATTAAGGAGAAAATTTCTGGATGGTGAAAAACATCAATCAATGGAATAGTTTGCCTCCTGGAGTTGTGTGCGTTCCATTGCTGGAGGTTTTCAAGAAAAGATTGGACATTCATTAGTTTGAGATGATATAAGGTCTCTTCCATGGGCAGGGGGTTGGACTAGAAGAGCTCCAAGGTCCCTTTCAGCCCTATGATTCGATTCGATTCAATTCCTATTCCTATTCCTATTTCTGTTTCTATTCTGTTCCATTCCATTCTTCATTCCAATATTCTATTCTATTCTATTCTATTCTATTCTATTCTATTCTATTCTATTCTATTCTATTCTATTCTATTCTATTCTATTCACTCCACTCCATTCCATTCCATTCCATTCCATTCCATTCCACTCCATTTACTATGACACCAAACAAGCAAAATTTGTAGAATCAATAAAATTCTGAAAATACGGCAACGATCATGCAAGTCATCCAACTTTGATACTAGAACTCTCTCTTGGCTAGAATGGCAGGGAGATGGCGGTGAGACACAATCTCAAAAATGTGTGTGGGGAGTGGGGGGGACTGAGAAGCACAAGAGAAATACTGACAAATATATATTTCATCTAACCCTGGGACAATGGAAAAATAAATTCATTTCCCAAGAATGACCAAGAACTTGAAGTTTTTGTGTGTGTTTAGGGAGGGGCTTTATTGTTTGAAATAATTTTACAGGTTTGTGGTAGGACACACCATGTGATATACCAGCAATTGTGCTTTGTTATTTTTTGCATGCTATCAATCTTCATGCTATGTCTTGTGATCTCCATATATCCAGCTGAAGTTTCCGGCCTGATGCAAAGTACACTTCCGTGTTGGTTCAGAATGCTGCAAATTTCCAGTTGTGCAAAGCCAGATGTTTCATTTCTATGATGATGCCTTCAAAAGACCTTGTGTCAATGGCGCAGGTGATCTTTCTCTCTTGAAAGCAGTTTAAATGTCAATGCTCCATTCAACATTTTAACCAATATTATCCCTTTCTGACAGTAGTACTTCAAGAAGTGAATAATTCAACATTTTCACTTTTGCCCCTTTGTCATAAAGAGCTGTCACATGCAAATTTCCCAGTAATTACAGAAAGATGGATTGCTCACTTACTTGCAAACATCCCATAGTGGCGTATATTTAAATATTTAAATATATTTAATTCATCACATGTATATATTCTCCATTTAAGGACTAGCTGTGATAGAAATATCCATGCACCCTGACATAATTGAATTTTATTGATTGTGCATCAATAAGGACTAATTCGGTGATGATCTATTTGTTCCTAATTGCAGTTTCCAAACATGACTAGTAATGGCATCAAATTCATATATTCCTTAAAATCTCAGGACCAACTTTCATAAATAAAAAATTGACAAAGGCATAGCAATAAAGGATTAACAATTCATTATATCCTCACATATTATTAAATATGCACAATTATCATATGAATAGATGTCCTTTCTCGTGCTAAAAACCCTGATTCAAGGTCTCTAACCCGTCCATTGCCTCGTATTGCTTCTTTACCTTCCTATCTGCTTCCCCCAAGCCCCACCATGCTTTTTTCAAGCAAATATTTGATATGAAGCAGAAAGCACTTGTCTTGACCAATGGAAGATTTTTGGAGATTTTGTTTTTTTTTTAATAAAGTTTTATTTGGGTTTTCACACACAAAATACAAGTAAAACATCTTTTTTGAAAATAGCATGGTCCCGGGTTGAATTTCTTTATACAGACACAAAACTCAATTTCATGCTCTTTTTTGTATTCTATTCCATATCTTATACTATTTTACATTTTCTATATAGTTTTTCCCCTCTTTTAATTTTCTCAATTTTAGTTTGAATCTCATCTTAATTCAAATCGTATTTATACTTTTGTCTGTTCTGTTTCAATTTCACATTATCTTTTCTCATTAAACAAATTTTCTCCTGTAGTTACTAATTGGAATATGACACCTTTATATCTTTTAATTACATCCATTCAATTCTTATTTAAACTTCAATATATACCTTAAGTTTATGACCTTCAATATAATACATAATACATAACTTCCAATCAAATTCTGCTTGGTACATTCTTATAATACACACTATATCCTTTTTTTTAAAAAAAGGAAGATTGTTAAATATATGTAATTATAAACCCTCATTCCATTCCAGTTCAGTTCTATCAGAGACAAGGTTTCGGTCTGTCACTGAAGAAGCTCAAACCAGAAGTCATTTTTGGAGATTTTGTTTACTTATTTAAAAGGCTTCTATGCCACTCCAATTGATAACTGACTCAAGTGCGGCTTACATGCTGTAGTTTTGTAAATAAGGTTAAAACAAGATAGTTTCTGTAGACAATATCTATAACAAGCAGGATGCAACAGAGTTTGGTGCCAGAGATGAATAAAAGAACCCTGCTTCAATCCAGCCTGCCCCTCCTCCAAACTATATGTCTCTCTTCTGCATCTCTATAACTGTCTGGTTTGGTTCTGCAACCCAACAAGACAGACAAGACTTCAGAAGATAAGTAGGACTGCAGAAAAAACAATTACTACCAACCTGCCTTCCATCAAGAACCTGTATACTGCACGAGTCAAAAAAGAGGGCTGTGAAAATATTTACAGACCCCTCACATCCTGGACATCAATTCTTTCAACTACTATCCTCAAAACAACGCTATAGGGCACTGCACACCAGAACAACTAGACACAAGGACAGTTTTTTTCCCGAAAGCCATCACTCTGCTAAACAAATAATTCCCTCAACACTGTCAAACTATTTACAAAATCTGCATTACTATTACTATTAATCTTCTCATCACTCCTTATCACCCATCCCCTCCCACTTGTATGATTGTAACTTTGTTGCTTGTTTCATTATAATTTAGATTGACTGTTTCCTAGTATGATTTGATTGTTTATTAATGCAAAAAGATACGGTAAGCCCAGTTCTGCAGTGATGTCATTCCACAAGTCCCTCCTTTACATGCCTGGTCCCAATGTGCTGCAGACTGGGTCTTGAAGAGGGACATCACTGCATATGCTCTGACAGACAGAATAGAATAGAATAACAGAGTTTGGAAGGGACCTTGGAGGTCTTCTAGTCCAACCCTCTGCTTCGACAGGAAACCTTACACCACAATCTGTTGCAGGGTTGTGAAACTCATGGCCTGTGGGCCAGATGTGTCACACGCTGGTCATGCCCACACCTGGTTTAGCGAAGGTGAAAAGTCATGATATGCCACTGTGATGCCACAAGATTGACACCCCTGATCTATTGTTTGCTAGCAAAAAAAAAAAAAAAAAACAGGCCAGACACTTCCTCTCTGCTTTCTAACAACCATCAGACTGGCTAACTTGTTTTATGACACTGATTGCCAATTACCAGCCAAGAACAGACTGGCTGCTGGCTTTTTTAAAAAAAAAAATCTGGCAAGGAATAATTAAACCGTCATTTATTTATTTTTCAGACTGGAATAAAAAACAGAAATCCAGGGATCAAGTTATGTCAGCTGATGTCAGATGCAAAAGTCCAGGTCCATGCAGGAAAGTACAAGGAAACTGTTTTATTGCTAAAAAATAAATTCTATGCGCTAGAATCTTCTAAACTAATGCTTAGCACCTGCTTGGAATTAGATAAAGGTCCATGGAATTCAAGGGAGATGAGACTTAAACTGCTTGTGGGATTCTAGGCTGGTCCCTCTTTTGACTCTGCCCTCAGATTCCCCCACTCCTTCCCCTACAGTTGAGTTTGCTAACTCCAGGGGTTCATGAGCAGGCTGTCGGAATCAACGGGACCTGGAGGAAACTCCTTCTACATGGATTCTTCTTTCTTTCCTTTGGCCCTACTGATGTATCCTGATTGCTCAAGGCCCACCATCCTCCCTGTTCTCATTTCCTTTTGAATTCCGTTCACCTTCCTGAAAGTGCTATAAAGGCAGCAGAAAGCCAGACCTTGTGCCAGGGACAATGTGTAACCGAGAAAGGAGAGGCAGAATGTGGAAAAACGAAGTGCTCTGTCACTGACAGACCCTAAGGAACCTCTGCGGAGCAATGCATCTATCACAGTAAATGCATATTGTTTATCCATTGCAGTACACTGTCATGGGTGTTGCATGATAAAATCACTTTCCACCAGCCAGTTAGTGCCAAGAGCTTCCCGTTACTTGTGAGGGGAAGGGAAAAGGGAGCGAGGGAAGAAAATACCAGATAATAAATTATGTCTGAGAATCCCAGATGAATAATAAGCTGCAACCCAAGTCTGTTTTGTTAAAAACAAGGGATACAATTAAAGGTTGTTCATCTAGGGATGTGGGAAAGCGGTAGTGAAGAGCTATAATAATTCAGCAACAACAACAAAAAAATGAACACAATAGGCAGGTTTTTCTGCAGACAAAAGAAACAGCAACAAGATATTGCTGCCAACAGAGCTACTGGATAAAGCATCAGAAAGGACCTTTTGTGCTATTCTGGCTCTCTGAATTCAATTCACAAATCAGGAAGGAAAAGCTTTCTTGATCTGTTTTGTTACACATCCCAGACTGATCATTGTTTGGTCATGAAGGACATCTTCTCCAGGGTGTGTTAGGGCTGGGAAAGACACCCACCTGAAACCCTGAAGAACCACAGTCAATAAGGATAGACCAGGGAGTGAGCAACCTCCACCTGAAGGGATGATGGTGGCTCTTGGCCCAGTTTTGAATATCCTTGGGAAATAGCAATCTGTTTAGGCTTTGCAGGAGAAGCTGGAAAGAGGAGGAGACGAAGAAGATGGAGGAAAAGAGAGAAGAAGAAGAAGAAGAAGAAGAAGAAGAAGAAGAAGAAGAAGAAGAAGAAGAAGAAGAAGAAGAAGAAGAAGAAGAAGAAGAAGAAGAAGAAGAAGAAGAAGAAGGAGGAGGAGGAGAAAGAGGACAAAGAAGGAGATGAAGAAAATAAAGTAATAGATAAAGCAATAGATGAAATCTACATAGACTTCTGTAAAGCCTTTGATTCAGTGGTACATGACAAACTATTCCTAAGACTAAAATCTTATGGTATCTCTGGACAACTGCATAACTGGATAGAAGCATTCCTGTCAAACAGACAACAAATGGTCAAAATTGGGAGCATCCTATCAAATTCTGTACCTGTCAACAATGGTGTCCCCCAAGGCAGTGTTCTAGGACCAACTCTCTTCATACTCTACATAAATGATCTCTGTGATCACATTAAAAGAAACTGTGTTTTCTTTGCTGACAATGTTCAACACCACAGTCAATACTGCTACCCTTCAAAAAGATCTTGACTATGTATCAGAATGGTCAAATAAATGGCAAACTTCAAATCTCAACAAATAAATGCTCTGTCTTACATACTGGCAAAAAAAATATATCAGAAAATAAAATACAGGCTGAATAGTCAAGACTTTGTTGATGATCCAAACTCTGTCAAGGATCTTGGAGTACTCATCTCTAATGATCTAAGTGCTAGAGCCCACTGTGACTACATCGCCCAAAAGGCATTTAGAGTTGTTAACGTAGCTTTTTCTCCGGTAATATTACACTACTAACTAGAGCATACAAAACATTTGCTAGACCAATACTCAAATACAGCTCATCAGTCTGGACCCCACATTACGTATCTGATATTAACACAGTTGAGAAAGTCCAGAAATATTTCACAAGAAGAGTTCTCCACTCCTTTACTCGCTGCAGAATACCTTATGCCACCAGACTTTAAATTCTAGACCTAGAAAACCTAGAACTACTCTGCCTTTGGTCCGATCTAAGTATAGTATATAAAATCATACATGTGCAATGTCCTACCTGTCAATGAATACTTCAGCTTCAACCATAACAACACAAGAGCAAACAATAAATACAAACTCAAGGTTAATCGCACCAAACTTGATTGCAGGAAATACGACTTCAGCAACAGAGTGGTCAATGTCTGGAATACTCTACCTGACTCTGTAGTTTCTTCCCCAAACCCCCAAAACTTTAACCTTAGACTGTCTGCTATTGACCTCACCCCTTTCCTAAGAGGTCTATAGGGGGCGTGCATAAGTGCACCAACGTGCCTATCATCCCTGTCCTATTGTTTCTTTTATTTTTCTTCTATGTATCCATGTATTCATAGCTATGTTTTTACTTATACCTGTTATCTTGTAAGCAATTGACAAACCAAATAAAATAAAATAAAAAAAGATGGAGGAGGAGAAAGAGGAGAAGATGAAGATAGAGGAGGAAGAGGAAGAGGAGAAGGAGGAGAAGGAGATGAAGAAAATGGAGAAGAAAGAAGAGGAGAAGAAGATGAAGATGGAGGAGTAGAAAGGGGAGAAAGAGGAGAAGACAAAGATGGAGGAGGAAGAGGACAAAGAGGAGAAGGAGATGAAGAAGATGGAGGAGGAGAAGGAGGAGGTACAATGATCTCATTCTTTATTTAAAAGGATGAGAATATTTTACAAAGATGAAACTACAGGTAATCCTCATCTTACGGCCACACTTGAGCCCAAAATTTCAATTGCTAAGCAAGGCAGTGGTTAAGAGAGTTTTGCCCCACGTTGCAACCTTTCTTACCACAGTTGTTAAGTGAATCCCAGTGGCAGTAATGCGATTGTGAACTGAATCTGGCTTCCCCATTGAGTTTGCTTGTCAGAAGGTCACAAACAATGATCACATAACCCCTGGAACACGGCAACCACCGTAAACCTATGCCAATTGCCAAGCCTCCAAAATGTTGATCACGTGACCCTAGGGATACTGTCGTGTCATGAGAAAATACCAATAGGAAACAGACAGCAACACAAACAAGAATTCTTACTTTAAGATCAGAGGTTTATTGTTTCTAATAATTTGGAAGATAAGAAATGAATAGATACAAAATATATAACAGCAGTAATACACTTATATTAATAAGCCATTGTAATGGGGTCCAATGACATATAGCAGGTCCTGCAAGGACTACCATAAATCAAAGGGCCCTGAGCGGATCTCCAACCCTATCCTTTATACTTTTCTTCTAAGCACATACACACTTCACAACTTTACAAACTTACTTTCCTTAAATACCTGTGTACATTACTTTCAGTTCCTCATTTCCAACACTTTTCATTCTTCCTGCTTTAAACTTATCTATCCAAGTGCATACTTTGCAAAAATACGTTTTCACAGTTAGCAACAGCTCAGCAGGATTACAAATAGTTCTGGTATATTTTGAAACCATCCTAGCTGAAAACTTTGGTTCATGTCTCTTTCTTCTGGGGCCTGATACCATCCCTAGGGCTTATTGAATCTAATAGACCAACAAGCTATATCTTTGATTCTCACAGTCGTAAGTGTGAAAAACGGTCAAAAATAGTTCCCCTTTTCACTGCAGTTGTGACTTTGAACATTTGCTAAGCCCATGGTTGCAAGCAGTGGTGGAATTCAAAATATTTTACTACCGGTTCTGTGGCTGCGCACGGAGCATTGTAAGACGGACAATTTTCAGTATAAAAACTTACCTTACCATCAGCACTAGTAGTAAAACAGCCGAGGCATGGCAGCCCACTCTGCCATGCCTATCAGTTGAGCTACAAACAAAGGAAATATAGGACAGGAAAGGGCAGGTGTGGGTGGGTGCGCCCAACTGCTGACTGGCACTACCGGATCGCTAGAACCATTGCGAACCGGCAGCATAACACCACTGGTTGTAAATCCAGAGGACCTGTAAAACTGCCTCTCCCTAGGAAACATCAAGTCAGAACCATCTATTTCCGACAGCATCCTAAAGAGATAGCATAGAACTTCATCTTGCCGAGTCAAAGATCTGAGAGAACATAAGGCTATTTATTTATTGTCCTTTCCTTTCACCCAGTGACAGATATCTAGTCATTTTGAAAGATCTGGGCTTCCATCTCCAAGCATAAATTTTTATTTTCTTTGTTCCCTGTCTCTTCTTGCGGAACATAATTGCACTTAATCGCTTTTTAAAGTAAGATGATAATTATCTTCATGTCAAATTATCTGCTTTTCAGTTGAGGGGGCTATTGGTGTTAAGTTTCCACACGCTCACCCCCTCCTCGTCCTCAAAAGTAGTGCAGTGATCTCCTGATCTTCACATCACTTCTCCTGTAAACATTGGGCTGTGATAAGGTTTTATTTTTTTCCTCCCCCTTTCTTAACAAGGGCTGGAATGCAATTTATTTTACATAGCTTCGCATAATAAAGTGGCATTTAGATAACTCATTCAAAGGGCAGATAGCAATTCTCTTCAGACTTCATTAAACCATTCTTTTCATGCTGAATTAATGTGTCAAATATATTTGGAACAACAAACTGAATTATTCCTTTTTGTGCCCGGAGGAAAAAAAAAAAATATGATAGAAGCTGAGTTGCCTGGATTTTTATCAATTAGCTTTGTATTGAAAATCTGTTAATAGCCTCATCAGGCTCCATTCTGTGGGGCTTTCCTTCCTCTGTAAAAGAGCAATTTCTCCCCCTGAATTTGCTTCTGATCTATTGACAAAAGGATGAAATTTTAGCAGAAATGGTTTAGGGAGGGCCGTGCAGCTTGTTGATTTGATCCCGGCGTCTTTGTTCTTTAAATCTGAGACATCTACACCTTTGAAGTGTAGAAAGGCAAATCCATATGGGTTGCTTCAGCAGAGAGATCCGCCTTCATCTAAAAAAAGAACACCCCCGCCCCCCCAAAAAAGGCATTGAAAAATCACGTGTCAACTTTGCATCTGCAGAAGAAAAATTTGGAAAGAATGAAATTTAGAAAGAATGAATTACAGGTAGTCCTCGACTTACAACAGTTCATTTAGAGACTGCTCAAAGATACAACGGCACTGAAAAAAAGGGACTTACGACCATTTTTCACACTGAACGACCTTTGCCCTGTGATCATGTGATCAAAATTCAGATGTTTGGCAAGTGGCTCATATTTATGACCGTTGCTGTGTCCCAATTTTATTTGATCCCCTTTTGCGACCTTCTGACAAGCAAAGCCAATAGAGAAGCCAGGTTCACTTAACAACAAGGTGACATTACACTTATCAACTGCAGTGATTCACTTAACAACTGTGGCATTAACAAAGTTAATCGGGGAAGCCAGATTTCTTTCATAATTGCATGATTTGCTTAATGACCCCAAGAAGGAAAGATCGTAAGATCAGGTGTGACGATCTGTGCAGCAGCAGCCAAAAAAGCCAATGCAATCCTAAATTGCATTAACAGAGGGATACAATCAAGATCAAGGGAGGTACTAAGGCCACTCTATAAAGACTTAGTAAGACCACACCTAGAGTACTGCATGCAGTTTTGGTCATCACATTATTAAAAAAATATTGAAACTCTAGAAAAAGTACAGAGAAGAGCAACCAGGATGATTAGGGGACTGGAGACTAAAACATACGAAGAACAGTTGCAAGTACTCGGCAGGGCTAGTCTAGTGAAGAGAAGGACCAGGGGAGACACGATAGCAGTGTTACAATATTTGAGGGGCTGCCACAGAGAGGAGGAAGAGGTCAAGCTATTTTCTAAAGTGCCTAAAGGCCTGACAAAGAATAATAGATGGAAACTGAACAAGGAGAGATTCAATATAGAAATAAGGAGAAACTTTCTGAGAGTGAGAACAATCAACCAATGGAACAGAAGTTGCCTTGGGAAGTTGTGGGAGTGTCATCACTTGAGACTTTCAAGAAGAGATTGGACTCCTACCTGTCAGAAATGGTGTAGGGTCTCCCACTTGGGCAGGAGATTGGACTAGATGACCTTCTAACTCTGATTATCTGTTATCTGTGATGGAAGCTACAGTTGCAGGTGTGGCTGGAAGTTGAGAGATACCTGTACGTTAATGTCAAAAAGCACATACCTTGCTTTGACACAAAGTTTTGGCAACTCCAAGATCATGTTGAGCAAAAGCAAAATGTTAGAAGACCTCCAAGATCCCTTTCAACTCTGTCCTCCTGTAGTTACTCCATCATCTCCAAATATCACTGCCAAACTGTGATTTTTTAAAAATGTAACAGAAAATCAAATTTACTAAACATAAAGAGGAATCATGCAAAAAGCATGTAATTGTTTTAAAGTAAATTATACTATTAAAGTACATTTATTAAAGTGAGCTTTTGGTCCAGAGACATCCACTTTTGGGGTGCTACCTTCTATACAACAGTTGAAGGAGAACAACGGCCATTGGTGAAGGGAATGTCCATGAACAAACAAGTTGTTTTTCGTTTAAAGCAGAAAGTGAGAATTAAATTAGTAAGAACTAGGTTGAAAAAAGCAGGAAGCAGGATTCAAAGGTAGGAAATTGAAATTACCAAGTTCCTGTTTTTCATGCATAAAGGGAACTCCCTATCCCATGCTTTTTATGTGTTCCTATCTAAGCCTGACACATCTATGAACATATAGTCTTTCCACATGTCAAGAATGCACAGTGACTCAACCAGAAGCCCAGAATATTGGAAATGCAGAAGTAAACAGGACATCTTTTTCCATATGTGGTGGACGTGTTCAGAAGCCAAGACTTATTGGAGTAGAATTAAAAAGTGGTGAGAGGAAATAATGAAAGAAAAAACTGAATTCAGACCAAAACTGGTTTTTTTGTGAATAATGAGACTATACTAAGACAGACAAATACATTATTTTACATATAATAACTGCGGCCACAATTGTGTATGCACAGTACTGGAAACAGGATAATATACCATCTGAGGGGACAGTGATAAGAAAGATTTTGGACTGTGTGGAGATGGATAGCCTGATCTTAGAGTTAAAAGATAGAGGTGAATCAAAGTATTATCTGGTCTGGTATACCTGGTTAGACAATAGATATAAAAGTAACACAGTAACTAATATATGAATATGAATGTTCACAATGCTGTAATGTTGTTGAAAGTGTTGATATGTTATAAATTGCTGGAAAATGTTAAAAAGTATTTAACAAAAAAGAATGCATAGAGACATTTTCCAGAAACAGCCTTAGTACTTAGATCAGGAAATCATATCCCTTACTCAGGCCTATCCTTGACTTGCCCCATCGTACATTGGCACAACATCTGAAAAATGCCTTGTCAAGCAAATCAGCAAAGGAACTCTTCCAGAATGAGGGAATCTGATGAGATGCTAATTGCAAAAGACTAATAAAATGGCACTTCCTGGCTCATTCGAATAAATGCTCCTGTAGATGTTGCCAAAGGTAATGTGCATGAGAGATAGAAAGGGAAAAAAGAAGGTCAAAATGCGAGGAACAATATGAAGGTATGCAAGGGTGCCCTAAACAAGAGTCATCCTTTAACCGAGGGAGTCAGCTAACTGCCTCATTTTCGCAAGTCCTTGTAGCCAGGATGGCATGTCAGGAAAAGATTATTTGTGTAAATGTATGCACAATTTTGAGGGTTATTTTTTTAAATACATGCTATCAGTCTCTGAGGGAGCCAAGTGTGATTTTTGCTCAGCGATGACCTTTCATTTGGCCATGTCATATGCGCATGATTTTCTTTGATTGCCCATTTCAACATAATCAGTTTTTATTACCATCATCAGCTTATTATTTCTTGGAAAGAAACGGCGCTAAACTGGATTTTGTGAAAAATGCACTAGTCTCAAAGAACAACTGACCTTTTATCCTTCCTTCCTTCCTTCCTTCCTTCCTTCCTTCCTTCCTTCCTTCCTTCCTTCCTTCCTTCCTTCCTTCCTTCCTTCCTTCCTTCCATGAATTTGTTTCATTTCCCCCTTTGTTCCTGTTTTCTTTTATCCCTTTCTTTCCTTTTGTCTGACTCTCATCTGTTCCTTCTTTCATTTGTCCCTTCCCTTTTCCTTCTTTTAGTCTCTATCCCCTTCCTTCTTTGATTTTCTATTTTCTTCCCTCTTCCTTGCAAGGGACCTTGGAGGTCTTCTAGTCCAATCCCCTGCTTAGGCAAGAAACCCTACACCACTTCAGACAAATCCAACATCTTTTTAAAGGCTTCCAGTGTTGGAGCATTTACAACATCTGGAGGCAAGTTGTTCCACTGATTAATTGTTCTGTTAGGCAATTTCTCCTTAATTCTAAGTTGCTTCTCTCCTTGATTAGTTTCCATCCATTGCTTCTTGTCCTGCCCTCAGTTGCTTTGGAGAATAGCTTGGCTCCCTCTTCATTGTGGCAGCCCCTGAGATATTGGAAGGCTGCTATCATGTCTCCCCTGGTCCTTCTCTTTACTAGACTAGCCATACTCGATTTCTGCAACCATTCTTCATATGTTTTAGCTTCCAGTCCTGAATCATCTTTGTTGCTCTTCTCTGGACTCTTTCTAGCAGCATCTTTTTAAAGATGGCATTCATTCATTCATTCATTCATTCAATGCCCATCGCCATCAAAAGCTGGGGACAATGGGAGTCGTACTCCAACATTTCCAGAAGGTGCCACTTGAAGGATGCTGTTCTCACTTTATTACTGTTAAGAAAAAAAGGATTCAGGGCTTTTTCTTTTAAAAAAGAAGGTTATAGTTGCATGTTCCATCTATTGCAATGTGCCAAGGAGACCCATATTTTATCCCTAGTTCCATGAATGACAAAAGAGGAAATAATGAAAAAAGTATTTTTGTCTGTCACAGCCAATTGGGGGGTGTCTCCTTGCTATCCTCTTTGGTACACTTATTATAGCACGATATGCATTAAAAAGTGATATGAATTGCATTACAGTGTAAGAAGGGAGCCATCAGGCCATAAATCAGAACCAAACGCTGAGACAGAAAGGCTGAGCTGAGGAAGCAAGAACTTCACAAGGAGCCCAGACTTTATTATTTTAAAGGAGATCTCAATATTTAATTTCCTTGTGTGTTTAGACTCTAACAACCAGTGAATCAGCAAAGACTCCGAGGGTGGCATTTTGTAACCTATCTCAACACAGCAGACCCAGGCCTTAATGCTAATTGACAGCATCCTTTGCAGAGGTGAGATTCAGCAGGTCCTGACCAGTTCTGGAGAACCAATAGCGGACATTTTGAGTAGTTGGGAGAACCAGCAAATCCCACCTCTGACTGGCCCCGCCCCCATCTCTTCTCTGCCTCCCGAGTCCTAGCTGATTTGGCTGGGTCTTCTTTGGTTGCCCTGCACAGGAGAACGGAGCCGGAAAGCAGGTTAGTGGGGTGGGGAGGGAATGGGGATTTTGCAATATCCTTCCCCTGCCACGCTCACCAAGCCACACCACGCCCACCAAACCACGCCCACAGAACCAGTAGTAAACATTTTTGAATCCCACCATTGATCCTTTGGCTATAAGGGCTTGAATCTCCCTTTGGCAATGCAGTAGGAATCTGGGGGGGAAAGAAATTATCTGTAAGATAATTCTATCCTGATATTTTCTTCTGCCTTAAAAAAATTCTCCTCCTTAAGTTTGATGAGTGAGGAGTTGCCTTTTTTTTTGCAAATGAAAATGCAGGTAGCCCTCGATTTACAACCACATTGAGCCCAATGTTTCTGTTGTTAAATGAGTTTTGCCCCATTTTCTTATTTTTCTTGCCATTGTGGTTAAGCGAAGAACTGCCATTGATAAGTTAGTCACCTTCCATCCTTCTGAGGTGAGTAAAATGAGGAGCCAGATTGTTGGGGGCAAGAGGCTGACTCTGTAAATGCTTAGAGAGGGCTGTAAAGCATTGTGAAGCCATATACAAGTCTTAAGTGCTATTGCTATTTAATCTCCAAACTTGGCAACTTTAAGACCTGTGTCCAAAAGGTGCTTTTTTAGGAGGCAACTGGACTTTCTTATTTTTTTCTTTTAAATACGTTTTTTCCCAAAGGGGAAAAAAACGACAAGAGAGTGCAATTGCCTCTATCAGTGTTCCAGAAAACCTCCACTCCAACAAATAACTTCAAGACAGACATCTTCTGAAAAGTTCTTTTTTTATTGGATAGTAAACTGGCACAACTGGGGAATCCCAAATCTAAAAGTTCCAGGCTTCCTTGCAAAAAGTAAAAAATACAAATCCAACCCCCTGCATCCATCATCGCATCACATGCCTCAATCACCATCCCTCCCACCTCGAGACTTCCCCTCACTTATGCGCAAATTAACATGACCTTGAATTAGAAAAAGAATGTTATTATGTCTAACAACATATACCTCAAGAAATTCTCCCTTCCCATTTTCCCAGGCTCAAAATATGGCAGCTTGGGAGCATCTGATCTCAGTGTTGCTTCCAAAGCTGAGAGCCTCCTGAAAAAAGCACCTTTCACACAACCATGGGCTGGATAGCCGAGAATCTCTATAGACTTTTAAGACTTGTGGACTTCAATTTCCAGACTCATACTGGCTGGAGAATTCTGGATGTTGAAGTCCACAAAG
This sequence comes from Pseudonaja textilis, assembly GCF_049901715.1. NCBI lineage: Eukaryota > Metazoa > Chordata > Lepidosauria > Squamata > Elapidae > Pseudonaja > Pseudonaja textilis. The sequence goes on from NC_142000.1 coordinate 15,245,711, forward strand.
TTGCCAAATTAGGAGACTTCTGATATATTGTGGAAGGCAGGATTTAGATGCATACTATTTCCACCTTTGAAACAAAAAGATTTTTTTAAAAAAACCCTTCTCTTTTGTCTTTTTCTAGGAGAATCAGTGCTTTAAAAAAAATGTAGGGTATTTTTTTCAGCTGAGCACTAGTCTGGTCAGATTGTATCCAGTGAGAAAATGGGACATCTCCACAATTAGAATTAGAACCTCTACAATTAGAATAAAAGGCAAAAATAATGTATCTCCATGATTAGTGGAACTCTTCCAGATTATGTTATTGGAAAAAATAATAGTTTTATTTCTGAATATTGCTCTGCTAATTTATGAGCTCAGATATTCTAATTTTCAATTGAGAAATCTACAATTTTGTCCTCATGACTTTTAATTTTTTTTTTAGAAAATATATTGATTTAAAATGTTTCTGGTTTCTTCTCCTTTTCTCTTAAAATCATAATAAATTCCACTACTGCGTCTAATAAACCTTAGTTTGCACGTTGGATAATCTATGATTCTTTCTATTTATGCAATGTATTTGTTCCATAAAACTACCCAGCATCTTTAATTAAACACATTTTACATTTTCACTGCAATTGCAGAAAACTTGAAAGACACAACAGGGAAGGTATTACTGAGCTATTATGCACTTCCCAGGTGATTGAAAACACTAAGTGTTTCTCATACATCATAATGCACTTGAACAATGTAATACAATGATGGTTATTAGTAACATACCCATAATGGTGGAATGAGAAATGCTAACACTCTTTTAGCCTTAAATGGTGCCTATACAGCTCTATTTTGTATTTATACTAAATAAGTTCTCAGTGGTTTTATCAGATTGGCTGTGGAGATTCTCCGTCTTCCAGGTCATAGTTGTCTCAAAGATGCTTTTTATCCCTGCAAAATGCAATTGGACTGGATGACGAAAACGTTTCATTTCTCATTCAAGAAGCTTCATCAGTTCTGATGGCAGTGTGGTGGGGTTGAAATGAAAGCATAACTACTGACACTTGAGACTGGGTGGTGGAAGGATGGAAGGATAGGTTCTGACAGGATGGTAGTGGGAGTGAGGAGTTGGCAGGATTATATTTCTTTGCAGTCATCTGGTTGTTAGAACTCTCCCTGAGAGTTGTTAAGGCCACTTGGTTTTATCTGTGCCCTCAGGTTCACCTGAATCAAGGTGCAATTGGTTGTGGAAGATTGATTGCCTCAAAGATCTGGCTGAAAAATGCTGCCATTTTACAAATGGAAAAAGGTGAAAGATTGAGCGTGAAGGATATAAACGGCTCAAGATGATAAATAATTTTTGAATTTTAAAATAGTAAGCCATGCTACGTTCACTAAAAAGCATTTTTTTTTCCATGATATGAAAATATCATTTTCATGATTGACTGTCCTGTCCTGATTCATCATAGTCATCTGTTGAAGTGAAACTGAATTAATTAGGTACGTCCAATACTATTGTTAGGAAGCAAATTCAGATATTTTTTTAGTTGAGTCTTATTGGTCTTATTGTGTTTAATCAATCAGCAACTGATAAGAGATGCCATTAAAACAAACAAACATGGATATTTGATCTGGAATCAATTAGGATTAATTTTTAGGATGATCCTGGATTGAAGCCATGGTAAAGTTTTCAAATAGTTTAATAACAAAGGAATTTCAATCTTGTCTTTTTTTTATCATTATATTTTACTACTTGCTTGCTTTTATATAGTATTCCCATTCTTATTGATTTTCCTGTTAACTATTTTGTTATTAATACCATATATAGCTGACAGGCGAACAATTTGTAAATGGATTTAGTAATTTAAAACTATTTTGGCCTGTTTTCCAAGAGACATTTTTTGTTTTATTGTGTTTTTTCTTTTGTTTTTGAAAAAAACATTTTGGTGTTTTTTATTTTAATTATTATTTAATTTATCTTATTTTAGTTTTATTCAAACTAAATATCATGATAAAAAGATATTTATTTAAGACGTTTGTACACTGCTTCTGATAGAAGTAGGAGACAAACACATTTAAAAATAGTACTAACCCCATCATTCACTCCTGGTGGCTATGCCCCAAAGTTAAAAAGTATTGGATTAAAATACAAAAATGGCTATACGAAATTACAAAATGTCAAATAGAATTGAAGTCGGAATTGTTTCTTTAAAGGATAATTAAGGGGAAATATAATAACAAGATAAAATACATGATCTTGCATATAACTACGGCAGCGAGAATCACACTCACACAATGTTGGAAAAAGGATATTACTGTCAGAAGGCCTAGTGATTGACAAGATCTTAGATTGCATGTAATCGAAAAGATCTTAGATTTCATGGAAATGGATAAACTCACCTTAGAATTAAAAGCAAAGGAAGACTCAGAATATTACATGGTTTGGGAAAATTGATATGAATGGATGGATAATAGGAATAAGAATTATAGAGATTAGAAGAAGATATAGAAATGTATATGAATAATTAGAAATATATGGAAATGTGAAATATAGATAATAAGAGTTATTTAACAAATTTGTACTTATAGTTTTTGAAATTAGGCTTGATATATTTATATACTTCTACATATTTATACTGTATTTATTTATATATTTATATATAGAACAATTAGAATCAGAACTGTATACATATTTATATATACATTAAATCATATTAGTATTAACATATAGCATATATAATTGAATATTTATAGCACTTTGTTTATTTGCTTACTTGTATTTATTATTAATTGTATTTACTACTATTTATTATTAAGGAGAACTATATGTACTGTTAAAGATGACTGAGTTTTGTAAAAAGAAAAAAGTACAATATTTTTTTTAAAAAAAATAGTACTAAACCAAAGGACTTTAAACAGTTCTAAATTTTGCATTAAAATGGATGGGAGTGGTGAAGAATATAAGAACAAGAGAGATCTGGATGAAGAGACAGACTTTCAGTTTGGCCCTTAAATTATGACATTGTTGATAGCCATCAAACATCCGGAAAGAGCATAAGAACAGGGTGCCACCATGAGAAATGAAAAATGACACCATCTATCAACTTTGTCTCTGCAGATTTATCTAGATATCCTGGCGCAAAGTCATTTAGGATTTTATATACCACTAAGATGCCAAGCTAGCAATGTGGACTACTCTTCCAAGTCATTTAGTCTTCTAAGAAGGAATATAGATCTAACCTTAAGAGAGATGGAACTATACATGCAATGCAATCAATACGATCTTAAGCAAGTTTTCTTCTGCCTTGGGTAAGGTAGAAGATAAATATTCTCTCACCACCAAAGTTTCAGTACAACTTACCGCTGTTCAATACTGTCCAGAGCAAGGACCTGGAAGAGGTATCAGTTTCTTCGTCACCCCAAAGTGGTCTTGGAGTGAATTGAGGCAGGATGTAAAATTAGGTAATTAATCAGAATTAACGTTTATGCCAGGACCAAAGAACAAATCAATAGGCCGAGTCACGAGTCAAGAACAAGAATGCAGAAGGACAAATAAATAAATGTATCTCACAAAAACCATCTCACTTGTGCCTAGTTGAAATAGAGAGTTCCTATTCATTCATTCATTCATTCATTCATTCATTCATTTATTCATTTATTTAATTAATTTATTGGGTACCTATCTTACTATAAGTGACTGTGGGCTGTTTACAGACATTTAAAAAAAAATTAAAACAAGAATAAATTAAAATCAAAGTTAAAATCAAGGACATGTGGGGAAGGCAAGGGTGTAACGGGATTTTTACTATTTTACTATTTTAATGGTAATATTTTACTATTTATTATAATAATATATTATTGTAAACAAAATTACTATTTATTTCCCCAATGATATATGAATTTCAGTTTCCCTGAATTCTCAGCTATGGTCTAACCTAAGTACTACAAAGCATCTATACTTAATAACCGTGATGGCAAACCTAGGCACACATGCCACAAGTGGCACACAGAGCCATTTGTGCCAGCAAGCGAGCCACAGGCAAACTTACCTCACTCCACATGCGCATGCTTCACAGCTGATTTTTTTCAATTGGTTTGAGGCCTTTTCGGTCTCCCAGAGGCTTGGATAAAGCCTCTGCGAGGCTTTTCAGGACAAATTATAGGCCCATTTCATCACTTCCTGTAATACCGGAAGTATAATACTGGAATTGCTGACACGCGCGCAATTTTTGGCACAGGAGCCAGGAGTCCAAAAAGGTTACTTACCACTGCTTTATAATGACATATAGAATATAGGCGAAGGTACATTTGCAATAATTTTGGTGGTTTCTTTTCTTAACTGAGATTTGTTTATTAATTTATAATTCACACTTTTTTTTTTTTCAGACAAGCATTTGTCTGAAATGGTATAGGGTTTCCTGCTTGAGTTGAGGGTTGGACTAGAAGACTCTACTCGTAGCAGAATACCTTATGCCACTGAAATTTTAGACCTAAACAACCTAGAACTACGCCGCCTTCGGTTCAATCTAAGTATAGTACATAAAATTATATATTGCAATGTCCTACCTGTCAATGAATAGTTCAGTTTCACCAAAACAATACAAGAGCACACAATAGATACAAACTCAAGGTAAACCGCACTAAACTTGATTGCAGGAAATATGACTTCAGCAACAGAGCGGTCAATGTCTGGAAAACTCTACCTGACTCTGCGGTTTCTTCCCCCAACCCCAAAAACTTTAACCTTAGACTGTCTACTCTTGACCTCACCCCTTTCCTAAGAGATCTGTAGGGGGGCGTGCATAAGCGCACCAACATGCCTACCATCCCTGTCCTATTGTTTTTTTTTTCTTATTCGTATCCATTTCATGTATTCATAACCATGTTTATACTTACACCTGTTATCTAATAATCGTTTGACAAAATAAACAAACAAACAAACAAACAAATAGATACATAAATAAATATCACCAATAATTATCTTTACTTATGTTCTCTGGAAGCAAAGCATGTATCTCTAGCGGATAGTTCCTCTCTGAGTTTGGTGGCCTTCCCAGTGTGTGTTATCTGTGGATATCCTCCAACCCTTACCTTGCCTGGTTTGTTGTTGCTTCTTTCCTTCTTTGTGTAACTGTGTGGGTTTTTTGTTTTTGCTTTGTCTTCCATCAAAGATATTCAGAGCTTGGAAGCAAAGTGAAGGAATAAAAGGGGCTCCCCCTGTTTTCTGTGACTGTATTTGTTTTGTATCCCACCCTGGGTCATCACAATTTGTCTGAAATGGCATAGGGTCTCCTGCTTGAATAGGGGCTTGACTAGAAGATTTCCAAGGTCCCTTACAGCTCTATTCTGATTGATCTTGGTTTGTTGCATTATCCTCCATCATCAAGTTTCCTCAATTAAGTTTGGTTACCCACGCCTGTCTCTTCGCTTGAAGAATGAACCCAGTCTGTATCTTCCTCATTTAAATTGAGTTAGATTTTCCCACCAGCTTTCTTAATTGTCATTATTCATTCAAGCCTACCTGTCAATTGACCCGGAGGATCTAATCAGTTTAAAGGGAGGAGCTGGGAGAAATAAGATTTTGTAAAACAGAACACCGCTGACTGAAATAGAGCCGAGGCAATTGATAATCCGAGCTGTGTTTGGAGTGGACTGTGGCAAAATACAATAAATACTCTTCAGGTGGGCCAGAAAAGCAGCCAGATATCAATTATTAAAATGACACAGTTGGCCTTTACAACGTCTGTATTATTTATCCTAGAGAGCTGAGGAAATGGCTGGAACTGCTGCTTTTTCTTGTAAATTAATCATTTCATAAAGATTTCCTTCCCCAGAAACAACATTACTGCCCTCTCCCTAAGCCCAGTCAAATTTCAACAACCATCTCTCCATTTTGAGTGATCTTTCTGAAATGTTTGGTTCCCCCCGTCACCCTAAAATGTACAATTTTATAAAAAATAAAATGTTTAATTGGCATTTCACTGTTAAAGACTCAGAAAAGTGATTTATGAGACCAGCAACACGCAGTCAAGACACCCATTTCTCTTGCCATTTCTCAGATACATAATATACGTTTTATATACATATATATATTTCAACCAAAAGCATTTGATGAAGAAGTTTACAAGAAGGAATTATGGCAGATCAGTGAAAGGAGACTTCTATAGGTCCTGGAGTTACTTTGCAAAGCAATGAAACATTTCACTGTTATAGCAATAGAAATAGAACTTAGACTAATATACCGCTTCATAGTGCTTTCCAGCCTTCTCTAAGCAGTTTACAGAGTCAGCCTCTTGCCCCCAACAATCTGGGTCCTTATTTTACCCATCTTGGAAGGATGGGTCAACCTTGAGCCTGGTCGGATTTGAACTGCCAAATTGCAGGTAGCTGATAGTCAGCAGAAGTGGCCTGCAGTACAACACTCTAACCACTGCACCACCAAAGCTCGTTAGACTTACGCATTGGTCTACTGCTTGGTTGATACCTAAGATGCTGGCAGCAACCCGTATCTACTACCAGTGCCAGTCAATGATATTTGCAATACATCTTTAAATGTTCAGTTGACTGAGTTTCATGTTTAATGAATAAAAGAGATAATAATAATAATAATCCAGGCTGCTATTTGCTATGTACTCCAAACTTCCTTCAAATGCACCTCACAAGTCTAACCAGCATCACTTTCATGCCAAGGCCATTTTTCTCTCTTGGTCAACAAATAAATGTTTCGACTATTTTTCCTTTTGGCAATATTAGAATGAAACAAAACTAAACCAAAATTGCTCATCCCAGGTGATGCTACAGGTTTTCCTTCCAATTAATGCACGCTTCTGTTAATGCATGATAATTAATTCACCCACTCATTCCAAGTAGATTACAGCCATCCATCAACACTTCCAAAATCATACAAATGGCCATCTGCAATGCCCACTTAATATTTTGGCTCCAAACCTCTGACAATCTATGAAGTCATTCATTGCTAAAAGTTAGTGCATTTGTTGTGGGATTGTAAAATATTGACTGTCCTGTCTTTTCCCTTCAAATGCTTATGGAGTGCACCTTTCCAGCACTTGCCATTATGTGCTGTCCTGGATTGAAATGCATTGTTGGGGTCCAGACAGTCCAAGACAGAAATAGAAAATAGTTACCGATCTGGTTTCTCATTCAAACTGACTCTAAGAATGGATGGTGATTTCTCCTTGAGCCCTAGAGGAAAATCATTAATGTCTTGAGATGGAATGGCCTATAAGGTAGGAGGCCAGGTAGCGCAATGATATCTGCATTAATTCATCCCTTAGAATTATGCAAGACTCTTGTGGCTGCATTGCAGTTTGTTATCTTAGTTTGGACATGTGTTTGGACACATCTGATTAGAGACTTGACACATCTTGTTAATAAAATAAAGAAAAATAGGCTGCATATTTTGCGAGAATGATGGTGAGCTTTGCACCAGTGGGTTCATGCTCATGCAATAAATCTATGATCCATGTTTGCATGTTCTTGGAAACCCTTGTGTGGGGTGCATATGAGCAGTTACCCCTGTTATGAGGTGTTAGTTTAGGATTCAAACCACAGCAATCCTAGCTGTGAAGGCAGTCTATACATCTTGAAAAACAAGGTTGTAGAATGGATTTGAGTCCCTTCAATTGATGAAGACCAGGAGAACAAATTAGCAAGATGGGATATACAATATGTTGGATTGTTTCATTAAATGATTCACATGGAAGCTGTAGTCCAGTTGTCAAGATAAGCAAGAAATTTGTTCATGTATAGAAAGATGTGGCCACACACACTGGAAGTTCTCAATCATGAATCTTCCAGTTTTGATTAGCATCATCTGAACTGACAATGGGTTTCTCTATGAGTAGAATTCTCTGGATTGGGGTGTTCAACCCTACAACTTTAAGACTTGTGAATTGCAACTCCCAGAATTAATTAATCCATGGCTGGCTGGGGAATTCTGGGAGTTGAATTCCACAAGTCTTAAAGTTGCCACAGTTGGATACTTCTGCCATGGACAATCTGAAAGGGTCTTGAGAAACTCACCCAGGGCAATTGAGGATAAGGCTCGGGTACACTGGCACATCTCTTTAATGCATCATTAAATACATTCTTCAGGCCAAATGCCAAAATCAAACTGAAGCTTGGAATTCAGTTGAAACTTTCTATTTCCCTAAGGCTGGGATGAGAGTCCATTTGGTGCAGTGATTAAAGGTGCTGAATTAGATGCCAGGAGACCATCTGTTCTAGTCCTGCCTTAGGCTATATTGCCTATCCCAGGACTTTATTTATTTTTTTCCTTTTCTTTTGCCTTCAAGGCACTCTTGACTTTTAACAACTACATGGACAAATCCAAGCCAGAATGTTGGCAACTTTTCAGAAGTGGTTTGCCCTCATCTCCTTCTTCCCGGGCCTGAGAGAGAAGGACTGGCTCAAAGTCCCTCAACTAGTTTCCCCACCTAAAGTAGAATTAGAACTCATAATAGCCTGGCTTCTAATTCCAAACTTTAACAAATTCACCAAATGAGAGTATTCTGTCTCTCATCCAGTGTCGGATTCTACCTGGTCAGACTGGTTCTATAGAACCGGTTGTTACGATTCTCCCCAGTTCAGAGAACTGGCAAATTGCACCACTGACTGGCCCCTCTCCTCCCCTTTCCACCCACTTACTCCTTACGTGGCATGCGATCCATCCAATTTGTCTGCCTTGTGCCTTCTTTTTGGTGAGTTCCTATTTTTCCCTTTTCCCCCCCAACATCAGCTGTGCCGACTATCAGCTGTGATGGGATAATTAGATTAGTTAGAAAGCAGGAAATCATTGGATTTCTTGCTTTCTAGTTAATCTAAAAGCAGAGCTGAACCTTCCTTAGGACGGAAGCTTCTATTTTTCAGTGCAGATTCATGCAATAGATTGCAGAATGATAGATCTGTGAGTGAATCTGTGATTCTGTGAGTAACTCAATCTGCCTGCCTTCTTTGCCTAATTTTGGGTAAAAGTTGCTCTCTCTCTCTCTCTCTCTCTCTCTCTCTCTCTCTCTCTTATATATATATATATATATATATATATATATATATATATATATATATATTCCAATATTTACATACATGGTGTATTGTGAGTTAATTTTGTGAGTTTGCTTGCTAGCAAATTTTATGAGTTTTCAAGCAAATTTTAAGTGACAGACTCAGGCAACAAATTGCAGAAAGATAGAGCTCTGAGTGAATCTGTGATTCTGCAAGCAACTCAACCTGCCTGCCTGCTTCGCCTGATTTGGGGTAAAAGTTGCTCTTTTTTAAATAAAAAATTCAATATTTACATAAATATTTACAATATTTACATACAAGCCGCGCCAACCCAGTCATGTGACCATCAAACCATGCCCAGTCAGCAAGCCATGCCCACCCAGTCACATGACCACAAAACCAGACCCAGAAATTTTGGCCACGCCCACAGAACTGGTTGTTATGGAATTTGAATCCTACCCCTGCTCTCATTCTCTGTCCTGCCTATAGGAAAGGAAAGGAAAGGAACATCCTGCCTTTCTTGCTGCTGTTCAAGTTTTCTATTAGATTTGTGGCTGGTGTTTTAATCAATGGCGAAGATACCCCTCTCCTGAAATCTGAAGTGGTATGATACATTAACTCTCCCCTATTCTTCTAATCTACATCTAACTTCTTCTGCTTCTTGCATTAGCTCAGTTGGGCGATTAAAAGAAAAAACAGCCTTTCAGTTTTCATTTTTTTTCAGCTGCTAGGAAACCAAGCTAATCCAAAGAGCCACCAGGATTTTCAAAAAATGACTAGGAAAGAACTATACTCAAGTAGTATCTATTAATTTTTTTCAAAAACTCTTTATGCTATAAGTATTGATTATTATCTTTCTTTCTCTTTTATCCCGTATGCCATTCCATGAATCACTGTTTTTAAGAATCCTTTTATGCCATCTAATAAAATGCCTTCTTAGAAAGCAGGGAGGACTTAATGATGTTTTCAGATGTAGTTTGAAGCATTTCTTTAATATAGATTATAGATGGCAGTGAAAAGACAGAATTCATTTGTTTTTCCAAGCTGTCTATAAAGCAAAACAGAGATGACATTCTTGTAAAGTTGTAGTTGTAGGTAAGAGAGGTCCCTTGGTGCTCACTGAGCCTGGACCAAACTGAATAGGCTGAACTGGTGACAGCTACCCAGAATTTTCTCCAAAGGAACCGTGACTATCTACTTAAGCTCATTATTGGCAATGTCTCTGTGACATATAATATAGAATAGAATCTATTGACCAAGTGTGATTGGACACACAAGGAATTTATCTGTGGTGCACAAGCTCTCAGTATATATACAAACAACAAGACAATGTCATGGATCGTAAATCATAAGATACAATAATAAATCGTAAGATACAAACAATAATTGATGATTCGTAATATACCAACAGGAGTAGGTAGTAGGAATGATGAGAGGTGAGAAAGATGAGAAGACGAGGAAGATGAGAAGATGATAAGAGTAATATGAAAATTGTATGCAAATCTGCACTGTCTTCGTGCCTTCTTTTTTGTACAAATTATGACAACTTTGTTGTCCGTAAATCTGAGGTTAAGAATCCCTTCTTTTTTCTAACTTGGTTTCGTTTGCTGCACAATAGAACAGAAGTAGGATCTTCTACAATTATCCATAACTTTACTTCTCTTCTTCTCCACAAATATTAGGCTGCCAAGCTACAATGCTAAGATATTTCAACTGGATGATTTGAAAAGAAGAAGAAGGAAAAAAAAAAGATAAGTTCCTGAGGCTGAGATCAAAGACAATAGAGTGTGTGTGTGTGTGTGTGTGTGTGTGTGTGTTTAACACAAAATTAAGAGCAAAGTATTAGAGACAGGTCCTGCCATGATACACATTAATAAAATGCAGCATATAGCTCAGTAAGAAGAATGTTGAAAGAAGCTTTGAAGTCAGGGATTAATGAAGAGATATAGTATATTCAATTTCAAAAAGTATCAGGTATATACCAAAAGTTCTATTAAAGCATCTCATTTTTCTAATGGATGAAGAGAAACCTCTACTGGGATGGGTTTATGTATAGGCCCACATATACTTGAAACAACTTGTTGATTTTGATAATGTGACCACATAAAACCGTGTTTCCAAAAAGATAACATGCTGTCATCTGCATTTTGGAAATAAGAGGGGGAAAGGAATATACAGAACAGTAGCTTCTATCATAAGTCCAAGGTGAATATCCATAACTCTCTTTAAAAGCCTTTTTGTGCTGTTTCTTTTAATGGCGGAACAAAGAACTGAATTTCATCTGATTCTCTCACACACTCGACAGCATCTACTTCAGTTCTTTTCTTTTTCCTTTTTTTGGCTGAGAACACAGGTTACTGCATTTCTACGCCTTTCAATCACTACAGATTTAACCATTCCTGTTTGGATGCAAAAGGACTTTTTCAGAAATCAAAGATATGTAACATTTTTAATGTGCCTCTTCAAGGTTTTTCCCCAAAAAGCTAGGAAAGACAAAAAAGAGGACAGAAGCAAGGAAGACCGAGAGAGGAAGGAAGAAAGGAAGAAAGGGAGGAAGGAAGGAAGGGAGGGAGGGAGGAAGGAAGCAAGGAAGAAAAGAAGGAAGTTCCTTGATGATACTACTGCAGAAACAGAAAACAATATTGGATCAGTTCCTGGTTCCCCAAAGAACACAAGATGGTGCTCATCAATCCAAAAAGTGGAACCTGCACCTTCAGGATTAATGCTAGGAGATGATTGATGATGATGATGATGAGGATAATGATGACGACAACTTCCTGGTTCCCCATCCCACCAAATACTGAACTGTCTGTTGAAGCCATGCACAACCCTACAGAACAAAGACAGTGGAGAAAACATTCTTTATCTGTGACTACAGTGTAGATAAAGCAGTTCGCAATAATGAACCAGCTCTTGTCTTTGCAAACCATTGTTGTGTAGCATCAGGAATGAACGCAGGACATAATTTGTCCCTCAAACGACGACAGGTAATGAAATGGTCCACAGCTGAAGGTATATATTCAAACTTCTGCCTTACAATTACTCACACAGACCTATATAATTTTGATCTGAAGTGGTACAATGTGTCAGAAGCAACACAATATGTTACAGAACACATATCAGAATGAGTCATGTTTATGGCCACGATCACATGTCACACTGGGCTTCAAAAATAGCTTGCTAGATTTTCACTGAAAGTGTTATCCAAACTCAAATCAATGTGATATGTTTGGTGTCAAGATGTCATGAGGACCCAGAAAATAGATTAACTGGGCAAAAATGGATAAAATGGATTCAGATCAGATACTCCATCCAGTTTTGGTCACCACATTACAAAAAAAGATGTTGAAACTTTGGAAAAAGTGCAAAGGAGACCAACTAAAATGATTAAAGGCCTGGGGACTAAAACATATGAGGAACAGTTGCAGGATTTGTGTTTGGATAGTCTAGAGAAAAGAAGGATTATGGATGCCATGATAGCAGTCTTCCAGTATTTGAGGAATTGCCACAAAGAAGAGCGGGACAACTTATTTTCCAAAGTACCCAAAGGGAAGACAAGAAGCAATGGGTGGAAACTTATCAAGGAGAGAAGCAACCTGGAATTAAGGAGAAATTTCCTAAGAGTGAAGACAATTAACCAGTGGAACAGCTTGCCACCAGAAATCGTGGGTGCTCCATCACTGGAGGTTTTTAAAAAGAGACTGGACAGCCAATTTGTCTAAAATGGGATAGGGTCTCCTGCTTGAGCAGGGGGTTGGACTAGAAGACCTCTAAGGTCCCTCCCAGCTCTATTCTGATTGATTTGAGATATTTATGAAGTTCAAAAACTATCAATGAGTTTACTGAAGATTTGTGATATGAAATCCAGACACTGGCCTGAGAGCTGTTTTATGTTCTGAATGTATCACTTCATTTCTTTTCCCGTCTTTTCTTTTTTGAAATATTTCTGATGAAAAACGAAGTATTTTGGAGAACTTGCCTTTGATCCACTTGTGAAAAGGAACCTTACTTATCCATAAAACCATTCACTCAAATGTAGGTATTGTTCTTTCTTTTTCCACCTATTGTCCTCAGGGTTCCCAAGTTTTGTATCTAGCTGTACACTTTCGAGAGCAGGCAACAGAATTTCATTTTTAATGTGTGCCAAAATCCCACAGGGAAAAAAAAATGGCAATCAAGGTTATCTTGTCTATCTTATCTAGTTGGACCCTCAGAAACATTTACTGGGTTTCAATCCAGGTAACAAAGATGCTTCTGGAACCATGGTGAGGATGGAAGTCAACTGGGGAAAGTTCCCAGAAACCTGTGTGGTATTTCAGAGAAGATGATACACCCCAGAGGTGGTATTCAGCCGGTTCTGACCAGTTCTGGAGAACCGGTAGCAGAAATTTTGAGTAGTTCAGAGAACCGGCAAATGCCACCTCTGACTGGCCCCGCCCCCATCTAGTCTCCACCTCCCAAGTCTCAGCTGATTGGCTGGGTCTTCTTTGGTTGCCCTGCCCAGGAGAACAGAGCTGGAAAGCAGGTTAGTGGGGTGGGGAGGGGATGGGGATTTTACAGTATCCTTCCCATGGAGTGGTGTGGAAATGGAGAATTTACAGTATCCTTCCCTGCCACACTCACCAAGCCACGCCCATCAAGCCACGCCCACAGAACTGGTAATAAAAAAAATGAATACCACCACTGATACACCCACAGTCTTTTTATTATAGCCCTAGGAAGTCAAGATTGGAATCAGCCCCTTGTGTATTATAAATAAGGCTTGTGAAAAAAAAATTATGCAGGGTCTGAATTTGATTTGATTGAACCCCGTCACTAAACTGTCCTTCCAAATCAAATTGGAGTACTGAATTTTATTGTCAGATTGAATTATAGCTCTCCAATGCAATTGCAAGGTTAAACTTACGCTCAAGCAATACATCATGATTTTCCCAAATAATTCAGAAATACAAATTAAAAATAATTGTATATGTGTATCTGATTAAACATTTAAATGAAGTCAAATTATTTTCCAGAGTTACTTTAAATTACTCAATTAAATTGAAGCCTTTGCTTCCCCTAAAAAAATGATTCCCCTAAATCAATGATTGGAATCTGATTTCTCCTAAAACATATATTGTTAATGTAACAAGAGTATTTTTTTTTCACCTTTGTGAAGCACAGAAATCTGTAAGGTCTATCAGCTCTGAGTGAGAGCATCTCAGTTAAAAATGGATTTCTTTAGCAATAGTGAACATCATTTCATCAAAAACACCAAAAATGAGTGTTTTCTGTAGCTGTCCTGGCAGATTTAGTGGTTTATTAAAAATCATTGTCCTTTAGTTCTTCTTCCTCTTTTAGTGACAAAGCTGTTTCAACAAACTGTTCTTGATAACTTCATATCTGGAGTCTCTAGCCTGCTTGTTTTCAAAGTACTGTGTTTTTTTCACCGTTGCATTTTGTTTTTGTCACTGTTGTTTAAAAACAGTGATTTCCCAATATTTTTGACCTAGAAATTCAGCTAAATGTATGTATTTCCCTGGAAAGCTTTCAGAATATGTGACAGGGTGTCATGCTGCCAGGCTCACGCTGAACAAAGTTATAAAATGCTCCTCACTGTTCAACAATATATGTGTCCAAGTGTGAGCTTGATGCTTGACTGTTTAGCATTGATTTTGGCTTCAGTTATGGAACATTTAGATTTAGTTCACTGACCTCTTGAATATAAGCCTGTTGTGAGACTTACAAAAAAAGGAGCCAGTGTGATATATTGGCTAAGGTTCAGTCTTGGATTCAAGGCACCCAAGTTCAAGACACCCATTCAGCTCTGGAATACATTATATCACGGTGTGGAGATAAAATCAAATAAAAATCTTGTGCACAGTTCCTTGAGTTCTCAGTGAACAGCATAAACACGTAGTGTTCATTTCTCAAAAGACAATTTGCAGCATGCCGGTGTGTGACATAACTCCTGTTTGAAATTCTTCAGAATAATCACATCTTTTTCCAGGATAATGTGGTGCTAGGAGAGGACATGGCTATCTCCAGGTATCAGAAGATACATTGTGCTCTGTGAGCATCCAAAACATTTGGGAAATTAAATTTAGAGCCCCGTGCAATTCTAATGAATGCAGCAAATAAGTAGATACTTTATAAACAAAACAAAACAATAAAATAAATATAAAGGAATGGGTCCTTTATGTGGCCAGTAATATTAAATATCTAGGAGTGTAGATAACTAACAATCTGACTTGTTCTCTTCATATGTTATCTTCAGTCAAGCATGCAAACCAGCATTTCCATTCCCTGCGTCGGAAGAGAAGAGCATATCTTTCTGCTTCTATCCTGGCCACTTTTTACAGAGGCACAATTGAGAGCATTTTAACAAACTGCATCACTATTTGGTTTGAGGCCAGCAGTGCCTCAGATAGAAAGTCCATACAGAGAGTGGTGAGGACAACCGAGAAGAACACAGAAAGCTTGCTTCCTATTATTCAGGATACTGCTTATAAGTGTTATGTGCTTAAGACTTTAAGCATTGTTAGAGACCCCACACACCCACTTCGCAGTCTGTTTCTGTTGTTCCCCTCCAGGAGGAAGTTTCAAAGTATCTATAGTAGAACTACTGGATTCTGGAACAGCTTTGTTCCTTATGCCGTCTGTCTTGTAAACTCGTAAGATCCTCTTTTTTTGCAATGTTTATGTATACATTCAGACTAGACTGTGATGTTTCTCTGTGTTTTGTGTGTGTGTGTGTGTATGTGTGGGTATAGGAATTATGGTTATCTTTTGAGAGCGGAATGCAATGAAATTTCATTTTAATGGGTGCTCACCCTGTCATGCGCTGCTCAGATTTTGAACTGGGCTGTCAGCTTTCCATGTGACAAGCTCAGTGTCTTTAACTACTGAGACATTGCACCCCCATAAATAAATAATAAGGGAGCATCATTATTAGTTCTGAATCATAGGGCTACACCTACTATGAACTACATTTTGAGGGGTAGCATGGAGTAGTCATTGAAATGTTAGGGTCCAAATCCTGTCTCATTCTCCTTAAGTTCATATCACATCCTTCCATTACTGTTAAAAGAGATCATTGGAGGTTGCCTTGGATAAAGATTGGGCTATAAATTCCATGAATATCCAATTATTACCTGTAATACAATTTTATGCCTCTTTTACATTGAAGTGACCTTGCTAAATTTCATTGGTCATTAACAATCTTCTTTCCCTTTGCAATTAAATCGGAAATTCATTTGGTCTCACGGTAGAAGTAAAAGTTGTGATATTTAAAAGCAATATAGGGTACGTGTGTTTTTAAATCATTTCCTTTTGCACCTCGAGCGGTTTACCAGTTTTGTAGCATTTCCAACTCCATCATAACCTCAAGCAGTCAGACAGCATTGGAAGGTGTGGTGCTGAATTTTAATCACTGTTTTGGTTAACTGGAATTGGCTGGTTTTGCTAAACAGTCTTAAAGAGTTGATTTGCTCAGTGGGAGACTGTATATCAGAGAGATATTTAAGGGAAAACTTGAAAACTATTTTCCTTGTTTACTGCAGGGTGTTTTCTCCTTTTCTCCCACCCCTCTTTTACCAACCCTCTTCATGAATGGATTCAACCAATAATGAAATCTATTCTCATTATATTCAACTCACATCGCACCATCTGCTGTTTTGTAAAAAAAAAAAAAAAAAAAGGCCGCTGGGATAGGATGAAAAATTTAGCTGGTTTAACTAGGATTAACCTGAATAAGCCACCTTTCTTTCATTTGATTTATGGTTGAGATCTCTCCTGTCTGGTGATGATCAATATATCTCTGTAAAGTGGATATTTAATTCATTAACATGGTTTGACAAATAATTAAAGCCTAAAAAGCTGATATACTGTTGAGAAGCTGTGGATGTTGGAGTCTCAAAGATACACCTAAGTAGTATGGCCAGTCTCATGCCTTGAAAAATGAGGTGCCCTCTTAAAATCTATTTATGAAATGTATATGCTGCTCATTTTGCTGTTGAGTGGCTCTGGAAGCTTATTGCTATGTACTTGCAAGAATCCAAGGATTTATTTATGTATTTATTTATTTTATTTGTCAATCGCCTACAAGATAATAGGTATAAGTATATACATATTTATGAATACATGAAATGGGTACATATAAGAAAAATAAAACGAACAATAGGACAGGCATGGTAGGCACGTTGGTGCGCTTATGCATGGCCCCTATATGCTTCTGCACGCCCCCATGCACATGCACACCCCCTATGCGCTTATGCATGCCCCCTAAAGTTGTGTGTTCAGCTCATCTTAACCACAATTTGAAACCCCTACTTGTTAAGAATGGACAATTCCCCCAGCATTATTGTATCTTTTGTTCCTTTCTGTTTAATAAAGACGTCTGTCAAATTAGGAAAATTTATCAGCAAAAAGTACCTATCCTTCTGAGGAATGGTAAAATGGGGACCTAAATTGTTGGAGGAAAGATGCTCAACTCTGTAAACGATTGCTATTGCTATTCCCTTGCTTAGACAGGGCTGTAAAGCACTGTGAAGTGGTATATAAGACTAAGTGCTAAGTGCTATTGCTACTTCTTTGTTTATTTATTGTCTCTGGGTCCTCAAAGAACCCATTGGCGGGCCCTTGGCCATTTATTTATTAATGAAATTTAGAAGCTGCCCTGTCACTATGGAAGCAACATTACCTGACTTTTAGAGATGTACTTTCCAATAAGACTCTAAAATCATTGCAGAACACAGAAGTATTCTCCAGTACAGAGTTTCCTCCCCGAAAAAGGATAATGGCCAACTTGGAAATCTTTAAAATAGTATTCACTGAGGATAAAACCACCAGTAGATACTAGTTATGAAGAGCATTATCTCCAATATTTGAAACAGCGAAGCAGCTGGAACACCATCTGGGGAACCCTAACAGGAAGATGTTAATGTTTTGCTCAGGGAACAGAATGTGAACGTATTCTCCAAGGGGGGGGGAAATGCTTCATTAGCAAAACGGAATAAAAGTGTAGAGGGAAAAAAATGTGAATGTCGACGGAAGCTTTGTAGAAAAATGTACTATTTTAAGAAAATCTACTGGCAACAGCTTACCTATTTGGAAAACTGTCATCCATGTATTATCTATGAGGTAAAATGAGTATGAAAATACAAGCAAAGTTTTTTGGGAGTGTTTTTTTTTTAAATAGAATGAACTGGAACCATTAATGAGGCACAGTCTGGAAAATGGGAAATGGAGTCCGATTGAACTCGGTAGAGTTGGTCATCTCCTGTGCACAGTGTTTAATTTCCATCAGGACTTGACAGTATCTATGGATCTTGTTTGATTTCTGCAAAAAAAAAATATATATATTTTTGCTACAGCAGGAATGAACCTCTCTTCTTTACCTCATCGCTTTATCTTTCCCCTCCACCCCCCACCAAACTTTCTTTGGAATGAAAATATTATTGGGTAGCCTGACTATCTGAGACAAAGCGAGTAAGGTCAGGTTTTATAAGGAAGAAGATAAAAGGAATCTCACAGCAAAGGCCTCAACAATAAATAATATCTGAGCAACACTGACATCCAAAAAAGGGAAACGACAAAAATATATGGCTCAACAAAAATCTGGACTTACCACTTCAAGAGCCAGAAAGCACTGTCGGTGCTGAATATTCTTATTTATCCAGAAGCATAACATACAATGCAAATTTGTTTATTTTTATTGTTTGCTTCTTGAACAACAAAAGAAAGATCCCTTCTTCTTCACATATTTAGATTCCCATGCATGCCTTTCCAACTTGGCTGGTTGGGCTAGGTTTGAGTTTCAGAAGTAAGCATAGACAAGGATTGGATTTCTCATATATGTCTAAATCATGCAACAAGCTTGACTAATCTCTATGGAGATTCTCAGTCATCCAGGTCATAGTTGTCCCAGAGGTGTTTTTTCAAAAGCCAACTGGACTTCCTTTGTTTTTCCTCGAAGACATTTTGCTTCTCATCCAAGAAATTTGATTAATCTCATTCTGGCACTTTAATCACAAATCCTGATATTTTTCTGTGTCTTATCCCGTTCATATGGGAACCATTTGAGCAGTTGTCTCTTATTGTCTCTTCTTCAGTCTCATCAAGCTATTACTTTTCCCCAGGCTGAAGTTGACATCTTCCAGAGAAGATTTCTGCCTTTCATCCTGCTTTGAATGACTTGATACACTCCATTTTCCATATACAGACTGTCCATTCATACAAACATGGAACAAAACCTACTCATTAGCACTATGCTGTAGCATACTTAATTTGTCCTAGTTTGGACATAGTAGGTGAACACCTAGAGGATACTTCTGAAAAGAGGATGATCAACATCAAGGCAGATGGACTTACAGTAGTAATGGAAGACCAAGCTAGGATTGTCACAGTGAAAATCTATCTTGTGTGGCTACTAAGAGTTGATAACAACTTGACGGCATATAATCAATCAATCATTCAAGCCATTATTTGCTATTGATCCATACACTGACACAAATATACTGATTCAAGGCTCATTAGCTAAATTAAACAAAACATTATCTAACAGTCTAGGAGCCATAGTTAGATTGCAATATTGCAACTCTTGCAACTCTGCCCACTGCCAGGAGTTTGATTCTGACTGGTTCAAAGTTGAGTCAGCCTTCCATCCTTCCGAGGCTGGCAAAATGAGGACGCAGATTGTTGGGGGCAGTATGCTGACTCTGTAAATCACTTAGAGAGGGCTGTAAAGCACTGTAAAGTAGTACAGTATATAAGTCTAAGTGCTATTTCCATCTTGGAATCCTGATTCAGAGAGAGTTATTGAATTTCTAGTGCAGTGTTTCCAAAATCCCCAGTCCTATTATTTGCTTTTTAGATAGTCCTGATGTTATTGGAATCCATCATCCATTAGTCTTCCACAAGTGAAATTTCTCCAGCCCGGCCTTAAGGCACACGAAGTCATTGATCCAGTGTACAGAGAGCTATTAAAAGGAACAAGTTCTAAAGATCAACATCAGCTTTCAGAACACAGTAGTTTTGGCAATGGATTCTGGACACAAACCGAGGGTCACTTTTGCGCAAATGGGGATGGAAGACAGACTATCCACTCATTTTACATGATTAAGAAAGAGACCACACTGCTTTGCTGCAGGCTGAACAGAGAACCAGGTGAGGACAGCCAAACACACAGGAGGTGTGTGTGTATGTGTGTGTTTTGCCTAGCCAGCTAGTTAGACAGGAACAGCTGTCAAATTAGCAGAGCCAAGAGGCACAGTTAATTGGAGAAAGAATAAAGTGCACCCACTGAAATTATTTGAGATAATATAGAATGGATGTCTTGCCATCTGAAGGGATGAAGAAGGAGAAGGAAAGAAGGGTGGGAAGCAGTCACTGGAAGAGATACTAAAATAGAGCAGTTGTGATAAGACCATACTTGATTAGTTCACTCCATGGGGACCAGCCATGCTTGTTGAAATGGATTAGAACTGTGTATGGGCTGGATCAGAATAGAAGGTGGGCGTATCTAAAACAAAATAGACTGCTTATAACCAGTCCTTAAACTCATCAGCTCCAGTGGTTGTAGCCAGGATCACTACTGAGTTTAGGTGGATTTACACTACCAAGTTTAAGTGGATTTACAAAAAACATTGTGGCGGTAACTCAAGAGAAGTACTAAAACTAATCCCTGACTCTGAATCTGTATCTTCTTGGATCTTCCTTTTCCCTGTAATATGGAAAGATGAATTAATTCTGGCATCTTTAGAATTAGGTCAGCTTGAAGAAAAAAGTATTTTTTTTAAAAAAATATGACTCATTTCAGGCAATAGAAGGTGGAAGAAACCATGTACAAAACTGCATTCAAAGAAAAACAAACATATTTGTGAGTTTAGGTTTCTTTCTGTTTTGCATTTTCCCTGAACCGAGTTCTGTTTGCTTCATGTAGGTATCAATTTCAATTGTTTTAAGGTTCACAAATGAATTGTACCCATATAAATGCCCATTTCTAATAGCACCCATACTTTACAGCAATTTCTTCTAAATATTCTAATACAGTGGTACCTTGAACACTCGTCAAATTTGTTACTCAACACATTTTGATGTGAAAATGTTGTCCCAGTACTCGGCATTTGTTTAGTACTCAATGAGCTACTACAGGAAGAGAGGGATGGATGTGGAAATGGATAGAGAGTCAGCCATACTGGAAGATCACTGCAAAAGGAGGAGGATGACCACAGAGGATGGACAGGAAGTTAGCCCTGCTGGGATGGTTGCTGACTTTTGAAAAGAGACAGATAGAATGTTTTTCCTGGCGGAAACAAAGGGACACGTGATAAGTAACCTGGTTTGTTTGGGACTCATCCTTTTTAAAACTCATCACACTGCCCAGAACCAATGGCCAAGTACCAAGGTATAACTGCATAATGCATTTTATTTTAATATATGACTATATTTCGGTGTGAGCTTTATTTTTTGTTCCCAAGTTTTGAATGGACAATTTCATCATGACATTTAGAGAAAGTATGTATCACAAAAAAATGGTGCCGTTTTCATTCCTATAATGGTATGCACGCACAGACTAAAACAAAGAAGCATTCTGTGCACTTGAAAAAAAAACTATTCTATTCTTTGGTGAAGAATGTATAACCTATTACCATAGCTGTCAAGGATTTATAACTTGCTTATTTATATTTCTGGGTTCTATTCTTAGCTAATGCTCTCTTGCTAATTAGCTGGAATTAGACTCATTTCTCATGGCTTTTATAATAGCATGTCAAATAAAGCATGATTACAAAAGCAGCATTTTGCCATCCTGGTGCTGTTCAAAAATCACAGCGGAGGTTTTCATGTCTCTTTGGTTTCTGAAGATAAATGCTGAATGATGCATGTCCTTCATTGGTTAAAACTAAAGCATTTGGTTATGGACTACAAGCGATTTAAGAAGCAGTATGACCATCTTTTGGGTTTATGAGATGGTGTCTTGCAGAGCTGAGCTCGAGGAGATAAGGGATTTTATGAACAAACACAGGGCCTCAGAATATGAAATGAAGACTCTATTTAATCTGCGTGTAATCTCTGTGTTTAAATACAAGAGGATGGACTTGCTTTGTTTTTCTTTTCCAAGAATATCTGTAGCTGCTGTGTGTCAAGTTATTTAATACTTGGGTAACCTTCAAAAGGCAGTGAATTATGAACTTCTCCAAAACTGTTCCAATGCAGGCAAATGTAGACTTGACTTCCCTCAAAAGTTGTAAAGTACTGGGAGAGAGATTTTAATTTCAGATTTAAGAAAACAAACATTTGGATCCCAGAGTTAAGCAGACATTATATTTCTGGTAGTGGGTAGAAAAGTTATAAACTGATTTTTTTTTTACTTTCTTTCATTTGAACTTATCTTTGGTTAAATTCTTCATGGATTTCCTTCCTTCATCAGAAGTTAGTTGGACGGAGACCAGAAGAAGAAATTTTTATTCAATAGTGCTCAAGTTATGAAATTTACAATCTGAAAATATTTTCCTGTTTTTCTCTCTTATTGGCAAGCAAAACTGGTTTTTAATGGATTGATCATTTAATGGGGAAGCAATTTTTGCAGATATGCAAATTAATGTGTTCTTTTGATCTTCAGCTTCTAAGCCAAACATGGGGAGTTCCATTATCAAATATCTGGATACAGGTTTCTGCCTATTATTCAAATTTATAAGTTTATTTAGCCAATTTTTTATGGTTGCTAATTCACCAACTACTCTAACAGCTTTTCTTTTCTAGAGGGTCTAAATGCCAAACGTGCATGAACATTTTGAAACTAGTTGTGCTTGGAAAAAAAATGTTTTCAACAAGTTTAACACATGAGTCAAATCACAGGAGATCTTGGTTTTTAGAAGTCTGTCGAAGTTTCCAGTTAAGGGAAAAGATACAGAAACAATAAAGCGAACCTTGGGTGGGGTAAAGTGGGGATTGGACAATGCTAGTGCTTCAAAACAATCTCTGAATAGGTTGAAAATTTTCACAAGGTTCTCCGTAAATGGTGATGCTAAAGATCTGGAAAACATGGAGCATTATATGACAAGAGCCGTGGTGGTGCAATGGCTAGAATGCAGCCTTGCAGGCTAACTCTGCCCGCAGTCTGGAGTTCAATTCAAACCGGGCTCAAGGTTGACTCAGCCTACCATCCTTCCAAGGTCAGGAAAACGAGGATCCAGATTGTTGGGGGCAATAGGCTGACATTGTAAACCACTCAGGGAGAGCTGCAAAGCCCTATGGAATGATTAATAACTCTCAATGCTATTGCTATTGCTGTTACAACATGAAGGAACCCCTTTCTATCGCTGAAATAAATATTTGCTTAATATTGAAAATTGTAGCTAAACTTTCAAATCTGGGTGGGCAGAACTGAAGTGCTGTCCACCCCATTTGATTATCTAGAGAGAGCCTATTGAGGCCAAGATTGTCAGGTGTGAACAAGCAGATCCACACAGGAAGAATTCAATTAACTGCTTTATTGCTCAAACCTCTCACACAGTTTGCATCTTGGTAAGTCTAGATTTTATTTTTATTTATTTATTTTATTTCTTTGTCAAACACAATATAACAGAAATAAGAATAAACATAAGTTTAAATACATGAAATAGGAACTAATAATTGGGGATGATAGGACAGGAACATTAGGCATGATTGTGCACTTATGCACGCCCCTTACAGACCTCTTAGGAATGGGGTGAGGTCAATAGAGGTTAGTTTGAGGGTAAAGGAATGGGGATTGGAGCATGTGACAACAGAATCAGGTAGTGAGTTCCAGACATTGACCAATCTGTTGCTGAAATCATACTTCCTGATTGGAATGGTTTACATTAAGTTTATATCTGTTGTGTGCTCTTGTGTTGTGGTTAAAGCTGAAATATTCATTAACTGGTAAGACATATGCATATGATTTTATGTACTATGCTTAAGTCCAATCTTATCCGGTGTAGTTCAAGGATATCTAAGCTTAGAATCTCAAGTCTGGTGGTGTAGGGTATTCTGTTGTGAACAGAGGAGTGTAGTACTCTTCTTGTAAAATACTTCTGGACTTGCTCAACTATATTAATGTCTACTATACAGTGTGGATTCCAGAAAGCGGAGCTGTATTCAAGTATTGGTCTAGCAAAGGTTATGTATGCCCTAGTTTGCAAATCAGTATTACCAGAGGAGAAGCTTCGTAAGTTTAGATTTACAACTCTTAAAGCCTTTTTTGACAATGCTGTTACAGTGAGCTCTGGCGATTAGGTTATTTGATGAGTACTCCAAGAGTGAGGGTTGTCAACGAGGTCGTATCCGCCTAGCTTGTATTTGGTGCATTGATTTTTTTTACCAATGTGTAGGACAGAATATTTGTTGGTCGAGATTTGGAGTTGTCAACTGTTTGACCATTCAGACACAATCGCTTTGAAGGACGGTAGCATTGTTGGTGGTGTTGAATAGTTTTACATCATCAGCGAAGAGGATGCAGCTGCTTATAAGGTGATCACAAAGGTCATTTATATAGAGTCTAAAGAGTGTGGGTCCTAGAATGCTCCCTTGGACACCACTGTTAACTGGAGCAGAGTTTGATAGGGTGTTTCCTATTTTAACTATTTGTTGCCTGTTTGACAGGAAGACAGTAATCCATTTATGGAGGGATCCGAAAATGCTGTAAAGAGTTTAATTTTAATAATACTTTGTCATGTACCACTGAGTCAAAGATGAGGTTCAAAGGCATTGAAGTAGATGTCATGTAGGAATTCCAGACTAAATCCTCATTTGACTACTCCCTCTGGCTTGATTAGTCTCTCTTCAACAAAAATGTCTTTGAATTTTTGCCCAGGACAACGCTCATCTTCACATTCTGAAGCCATCTCTCTTGGCTTTGCGGTGAACAGGATAGACTTTGGGGCTAACCTATCTTATTCTTTTGCTCTTAAGTAAGTTCCAGAGCTTAAATGTTCCTACAACTGACGCTACCGAAAACAGAGCACTCCTTCTCTTTCTTGGCATATTCACATGTTCTCTTTTTTTTTCACTTCCTAAAGTTCTGCAAGTTTTCAACAAAGGAGAAGAAAACTCTAATACGTAGAAAAGTTACATTCATCAAGGTCATCTTTGCCTCCCAATTCAAAATTTCCTTCCTTAGGTGCAATCTTGTGAATTTTCACCATCATTTGATGGCTGTGTCAGTTTGCTTTGTGTTTTTTTAAGAACAGCAAGCAGACTGAAGCTTGCTCTTTTAGCACTTCCAGGTGCTGCTGAAGGTGTGTCTTAACACATAGCTAATTTACCAGAAGGGGAAACTGATTTCCTCCACCACCCTTTTCTCCCTCTCTCTCTTAGCATGCTACTTCCTTCCATAGGTGCAATTATATTTCATCACTATATCACCAGGAGCTGAGTTTAGATTCCCCTGCTCTCTTCTCTGCTCTGACGCTTCAATATTTGAGTGAATTTGGATGGATTCAAATAAGCAAAGTACCTAGCTAACCCAACTAATTGAAACAAATCAGAAATCAAATACAACACAATAAAAGCAGGGTAGATGAATTAATTGATTATGTGTCATCATGTTGGTGATTCCATAAATGGTCTTCAGAACTTCCAATAGTCCACCCATCATTCTAGTAATGATCTTGATGCTCCAATGAAACTGGGTTCATCCACCTTCTTCTCTTTGTCACCTTCCCTGAGTCTTCATGCTGCCCAGCAGGCAGGTTGGCATTCAGGGCTCAGGACCCCAGGCAGCCCCCCGGTTCATGGGGAGCTGGTTGAAGTTTTAGAGATTTGGTTATTGTCAGCATTCCAACTAACCAACCCTAAACCAATAAAGTCCAAGATGAACAATTCCTCAAAGTTCCATTTTATTAGAGTTCTCATATTGGCATATCTGTGGAAAACCTGAATCTGAGAGTTCAGGGTTTTCCCTTCCCAAAAGAGAAATCAAAGATCCATCCCCTGCACCCTTCAGTCCATCACATGGCCCAATCAAATCTTTGTCCCAACTGGAGATATCCTCCCCAGTCACCCCTCTCCAGGTGCAGGGAAACTTGTCCTTGACTCTCTGAGAAAGGAATGTTGTTGTGTCTAGTTTTCTACCCCACTATGAAATCCCCCCTCCCAAGTTCCCAGGCATCGAATGTGACAGCCTTTCAGCTTCCGTGTGAAAAATGGCTTCCACTCTTTCCTTTCACCTTTCCCAGCATTCGAGCTTTTTCCAGAGAGCTGCCTATTCACATAATCTGCCCAAAGTACAAATGATCAGATCTGACATGGGTCATCTGTACCTCAGGAGAGAACTTTGGATTGATTTTCAGTGATCCAGTTGTTAATAAAAAAAAAATTCTGGTATTAGGACTCTATGTATCTTGTCCTGAAGGCAGGTTAAGAAGCAATGGATGTAAACTAATCAAGGAGAGAACCAACCCAGAACACTAAGGAGAAATTTTACTGATGTTAGAACAATTAATCTGTGGAACAAGTTGCTTCCAGAAGTTGTGGGTGCTCCAACACTGGAAGTTTTTAAGAAGCGATTGGACAACCATTTGTCTGAAGTGGTGTAGGGTTTCCTGCCTGAGAAGGGGGTTGGACTAGAAGACCTCCAAGGTCCCTTCCAACTCTGTTATTTTGTTATTCTATTTCATAGCAATGGATTTTGTAGTCAGAACTGTTAGTGATATTAGTGAGGTAATGATATTGCCACAGCATGTCCAAATACACGTTTCCATGTCTTTATCAGTCAAAAATAGATAAGGTGAACTCTCATTCATTCATTCATTCATTCACTATTGCCAACCTTCCTGATTCAATAGACTTGGTTTTAAAGAGAGTTTGGAGGAGTTTTCCTTTCCTAATTATATACAGTACCTCAGTGGTGGGATTCATTTTTTTTTTTTACTACTGGTTCTGTGGGTATGGCAGGGGAAGGATACTGTAAAATCTCCAGTCAGAGGTGGTATTTGCTGGTTCTCTAAACTACTCAATTTTTCCACTACCGGTTCTCCAGAACTGGTCAGAACCTGCTGAACACCAGCTCTGCAGTATCTACAGCAGATCTTATGTTACAGTTTTCTATGTCAGATACCTATCTTCTCATTTCAAATGGTTTAAAATGAACTGCTGCAGGAAAAATAATCGATCCTTCAAAATGCCCTGCCTAGAGCAAGACTACTTAATCCACCCCACTTACTCCTTCCTTGCCAGAGAAACAGTAACCTACTCAAAATGTGAGACTTCCACAAGGTTGAATATCGATTGCATGTTATTCAGCTTAATGTTTATTCCTGCGTTTTTCTCCTCTCTCTTCTCCTTCAATTTTCACAACTCTTTAAAATGGGCTGTTGAAACTTTGACATTCTACCCCAGGAAGTAATGCTGAAGGCTATAGTTCCACTACAAAATGATTTTTTAAAAGAAGAAACATAATTTATTAGGCAAAGTTACTTCTGAAAGGAGACGTAGAATGGTTTTCAGTTTGGATGAATGGAGAGCCATTCAGCATGCATGTAAAACATAACCAACAAGGGTGGGGATTACTTCAACAGGTGGACAATAAATAACTAATCAGTATTTGCATGAGAAAGAAAAATGACGCCTCTGCTATTTAAGATAAAGCTCCTTAATATTCTCACAGAAGCAGAACAGGTGTCAAATTACTTCTGGTTTAACATTCCATGCTGTGCTATTAACTGAGTCCATACTTCATTTAGACTTATGAATATTCATAATTTAGAAAAGAGAGAGAATGTTGCTTAACAATTTTATTTTTCATTACTGATTGCCTCTTTGAGCTTCCTTTTCTTACATTACATATGTTATTCCAGGGAGCTTTGTTTGGTTTTTTTTTTTTTTAAAATGGACTTCTACCTCGTGAGGTCCTGTAAGATGGTACAATCATAGCTGATATGAATGGATGCTAGTTTGAGATGAAGCCATATCTCAACTATATGGAGAAAAAAAAAAGTTCTGCCATGGATCCTGCCATCAAAGGCTAAGGGGGAAGAGGGGGGCATGAGGATGACAAATGGGCAATCAAATTGCATGTGTACATGATGGGAAATTGGGATGGAGGGAAAGACAGCTTGTTGAAGAGCAGGAGAGCTTGGAGCCAGTTTGTGTCAGTAGCCAAGGCCATGTACCCCGAGAAAGAATGTGAATTACCCTAAACATCTCAGCATTCTCAAAACATCTAGGTGGATTCCTACCCTCAGGTGCTTTGGAGACTAGCTTGGCTGCCTCTTCTTTGTGGCAGCCTCTGAGATATTGGACCAATGCTATCATGTCACCCCTAGTCCTTCTATTCTTTTGACTACACATACCCAGTTCCTGCAACCATTCTTCCTATGTTTTAGCTTTCAGACCCCTAATCATCTTTGTTGCTCTTCTCTGCACTCTTTCTAGAGTCTCAACATCTTTTTTACACCATGGTGACCAAGACTGGATGCAGTATTCCAAGTGTAGCCTTACCAAGGCATTATAAAATGGTATTAACACTTCACTTCTTTAAGTTCATATAGTATAATAGCAAAGTATAATTGCATAAAGAATCCTGTGAACATTCAAGTTTTGTTTTTTGATGCAATTGCTCCAATGATATCTTATGATCAATAGCCTTTGGCAAGTCAGACAGCAGGTTGACTCCAGGATAAGTAGCAGGAGACCTGAGAACAACTGCAGATAATGACCATTACTCAGCAAAACAATGCTAACAAGCTGTTCTTCATCTTCGTATTGAAAAGCTCAACATATTTATTTATTTATCATGTGGATGTTCCACCTGTCATCCAAGATGTTCGGGGAGAGGTATATTCCAAGGAACAATTTAAAGAAGCTCGCTCGATGCCCCCTAAATGAATACCCATGAGCCTCACTGCACTGTGTGATCATCTTATTGCATCTCCTGCTTTTAGAGTTAGAGGTTAGTGATATTACTTGGGGGGATGGTAAAATCCAGCAGTCCTGTCCTGAGTTGACCATAAAATCCTTTCCCCGCCCCCTGGAAAAATAGATGTGTTCAAGCCATTTCTACCTCAAAGCACCCCACTTTAGATATAAAATACTTTCCCCTGAGTTAAAAGTAGGCTGACTTGACTAGAAGTACTTCAACCTCAAAAGACCTCTTTCAAATTCAAGACAGATGTTCTGAGCCTGACATGGGAAAGATGCCTGCAATTTAGCTGCAGAGTTGCTGTCCAGGGTCTTGAATTCTATATCTTTGGCTGGGCTCAAGTCAACACTAACTTGAAGGCACCAACCCCCTTCTATCCACCCGCCCAAAAATCTTACAGAATGAAAGGTAGCCTTCACCTTTCCCCTGGCTCAGAACTTATTGACACCCCACCCCAGTTGGATTTCTCAGGGAGGGGCTCAGAGAAAACAGCTCCGCTACAAATGGTGAAATGAAGACCCGACGTGCAGAGTTCTTTTATAATTCCTCTCCAGATACAGAGAAGCAGAGAAGCACTTGAGATCACCCACAAGTGCTCCAGGCACTTGATCCACATGAGGAGACAGCAAGATGGTGGACTTTGAGGGGCTTAGAGTTCTGGGAGATGAAGGAACAGCTGTCTTGCTCAAACTGAAAAGGGCATTGGGTTTGCATACTTCCTTTTTCACTTTCAGAAATTGCTCATAGTTTAGATACTATCAAAAAATGTGAAAACACCAAGTTACTTTCCTTTAATCCTTAGCAAAAGCAGTTTGAAAAACAAATTGAAGAACTTAAAAAATATTGTTGGAACAAACAATAAAAGAGTTTATTTATTTATTTGGAAATTTACACATAAACTAAAGTCAAGGTCGATTTTAAATTAGATTTTGGAATTAATTATAAGAAACCTTCCCACCAGAAAATACTTTTGTTTTGAAATTTATTTATTTTATTTTTAAAAAAAAACTGGCTTTGGGCCCTACATCTCCTATCACTAACATACTATGGCTGTTGTTCTTTTTATAAAGCTTTACAAGAAGTCGTAACAGCCAGCATACACAGTTGTCTTCTGTTACTGTGCATACCATCATGACGTATTATCTTAACCCCACAGGAGATATTGGCTAGCATTAACCATGGCATCCTAAATCTATTGTAAAATACTTCAGCATCACAATGCATCTGGTAGGACTAGAAACATTGAAAGCAAAATAATTTAAGTACTTCATGGAACAGAAACTCTTTTTTTCCCTCTTGCTAAGTCATAAGAAAACACACCCCACAAATTCTGAATGTTAAAAAAAAAATCCTTACCAAATACTAAACATCCTGGTGGAAGGTATGCACTCTTTGATCATAATCTGTGTGTGAATTTAGTCACAACCCATTCATATCCCATTTCAGTGGAATTTTTCATGGCCAGATTTTCCTGGACTAGGGCCAAGTACTTCATTGGCCCCTCCAAACAGCAAAGCAACATATATAAGTGCCATTAAATTATTGTCTTGAGGACATAAAAAAACCAAATAAACCAAAATAATGACACATAATTTGAAAGTGCCCAGTCCAATTTCCAATAATAAATCCCACAAGTTTTATAAGGTGATCTCCTTGAAAGACCTTTATGGAACCATACATTGTAGACAGTGGTGAGATTCAAAAAGGTTTACTAACTGGTCCTGTGGGCATGGCTTGGTGGGTGTGGTGTGGCTTGGTGGGTGTGGCAGGGGAAGGATACTGCAAAATCCCCATTCCCTCCCCACCCCACTAACCTGCTTTCCAGTTCCGTTCTCCTGTGCAGGGCAACCAAAGAAGACCCAGCCAATCAGCTGGGACTCAATGGGAGGCAGAGAATAGATGGGGACAGGGCCAGTCAGAGGTCACATTTGCTGGTTCTCCGAACTACTCAAAATTTCCGCTACTGTTTCTCCAGAACTGGTCAGAACCTGCTGAAGACCACCTCTGATTGTAGACAATTAGTGAAGGCATCCATAACACAAATTTTGAAGATTTCTCTTGGGAAAGAATTCTATGCAATCAAAGGTCCCATCAAAACAATATTTGTAGATCTGCTGGATTTAATCTGTGGAACCTCGAGATATTCTCCCAAACCTAACACAGTTTTTATTATGGAGACCTAGGACTGAATAAATGTATTAATCATCCTATCTTTGTTCAATGACCCTAATCAGTCTTCCTTTGCATCAAGATTAGGCAGCCTTTTGATAGCTGAGACTATACTTAATGATGGTAAAGTTCAGATGTAGCAATGCTAGATAGTAGTTGTTCTTTGATCTTGGTTTTTCTCTGATCTTGGTTTTTCAATTGCAAACTGCAATTAACTTTTGAAGATGGAGAGCCAGTGCAGATGATCAGCTTGATGGACATGGCCAACAAGTTATTTGGAATTTCTCCCCCTTTGAGTTTGCATAGATCTTTCTTTGTGGCTTTTCATTATGCTGATTCCATTGAAGTCTACACTGAAACTTTGTTTGCCTTATATTTCCCATTTCCAAATCCCATCTTCTGATTTGTGGCAATTATACTTAGAAGAGTTTCCATGAGGTACTTCAAAATGATTTCAAGGGCCTCATCCAGCCTTGTGAACTCAGTTTAGCCCTCTCTGATTGGTGGCAAACTCTGTAAAGTGCACAAAGCAAGATGTGAAAAGACGATGATGATTCATTTACATCTGGATTTGACGGCAGCCAAATTGAGTTTAATCCAACTGTCACATTGAATAGAGTGAAATCAATTGCTAACTGTGCAAGAAGGGTTAACAAAAAACCCTGTGCAGAGAATCTGGTGAAGGAAAACGAAAAGCAGACTAGCTAAATAGAAAAAAATTCGGGGAGAAAGAGAGAGATGGAGAGCAGCTTGTGGCTGAAAGAAAATAAATTTTAGGTAGGAATAAAGGGAACTTGAACTTTGGAGATATATGCTCAAGGAAAGGTGACAGCAATTAATTTCCATTCCATCTGGACAGCCCAGAAGTGTCAGAACAGTGATGTCCTTCCATTTTAATAGTAAGAAAATACCACAAATGTATTTATGCTGTCATGGATTCTGAGTTCCAAGACTGAGGCGAATGCTTTGGAGAATGGTTTGGGGAGTAGCTTGCCATTTTTAATTTGGCAGCTCACAATTTGTTTCCTTCCTCTTCACTTCCTTCTGGGTATGGACTCCGTCAGGTTCTTTGTTTATTTGCAACCGTGAATTCTGGCTTCTGCAAATCCTGACTTTGGATTTATGCTGGCAGAATTGAGAGCAGAACTTTGGCAGTTTGTACGTAGAATAATGGCATTAGGAGTGTTGGTCGCAGGCTTTTGGCCTAGTTCACCAAACATTTATCATTTATTTAAAGTTCTCCTGTTTAAAAGTCTGTGTGTTTTGGAGGGTGGGAATGGCGGTTGAGGGAGAAGGGATATCTCATGCCTAAATTTTGCTTTTAATAAGAAGGTGCAGCTTCGGATGTACCAACACAATGCAAAGCAAATTTTTTTAAAAAAAAAAACTCCTGAAAATGATGCCCAGTCTTTTATAATTGCTACATGTTACTTTTAAAAAGATTATCCATAAAATGAAAGAAATTCATCATGATTGGAATGCAGGAATCCATATTTTATTGTTGTGAAATAAAATCTAAAGAGAAAAAGGAAGTTATTTTAAACCCGATAATGAATCCTGGGAGATGCATTATCTCTGTGAAATTTGCAACCTTCTCCTTCTTCAAATGGAACTGAGTATATAAGAGGAAAAAAATGGGATTAATGGTTCATTCTGACTTCATAATGGTTCATACTGAAAAATCATGATTGTAGCACTAGATATCCAGAGTTATACCAGCATTGTAATAGGCTTCTTGAATAATTTGTCCCAGTGACATTGGAATCTTAGCATATGAATAACATGTGTTGCATTTTGTCCTACTTATAGTAAGATTGGCAGGATTGTGCTTTTGTATTCAAAGTATATGAAAAAGAAACACGGAAAAAAGAATCAGAAAGATAAATTGCAGAATTACAGAATAACAGAGTTGGAAGGGATCTTAGAGGTCTTCTAGTCCAACCCCCTGCTCAAGCAGGAAACCCTGTACCATTTCAGACCAATGGCTGTCCAATCTCTTCTCCAGTGATGAAGAAGCCATAACTTCTGTGGCTCCCCTGATTGTTTTCAACATAAGGAAATTTCTTCTTAGTTCTAGGTTGGATCTCTCTTGATAAGCTTCAGTCTGTTATTTCTTGTCCTGCCATCAGGTTTTCGGAGAATAGATTGACCCCTTTCTTTCTGTGACATGAGATGCCTTTCTTTTCATAATTACCTAGTACTCTAAAACAAAAAAAGCAAACAATAGATAGATGGATGGATGATAAATTTATGGAAGATAGATACATAAAATAGCTACTAATCTAGATAGATAGATAGATAGATAGATAGATAGATAGATAGATAGATAGATAGATGATAGATAGATAGATAGATAGATAGATAGATAGATAGATAGATAGATAGATAGATAGATAGATAGATAAAGATAGAGAGAGAGAGAGAGAGAGAGAAAGATAGATAGATAGATAGATAGATAGATAGATAGATAGATAGATAGATAGATAGATAGATAGATAGATAGATAGATAGATAGATAGATTTTAGTATTTAGTATTTATTTGATTTGTCAATCGCTTACAAGATACAGGTATAAGAATAAATATAGTTTTGAATACATGAGATAGATACTTATAAGAAAAATATAAAACAATAGGACAGGGACGGTAGGCATGATTGGTGCGCTTATGTACAGGCCTCTTAGGAAGGGGATGAGGTCAATAGTAGACAGTCTAAGGTTAAAGTTTTTGGGGTTTGGGGAAGAAACCACAGAGTCAGGTAGATAGGTAGGTAGGTAGGTAGATAAGTAGATAAGTAGGTAGGTAGATAGATGATAAATACATAAATGATGGATGGATAGATAGATAGATAGATAGATAGATAGATAGATAGATAGAAAGAAAGAATAGTGTTCCTTTTCTAATGCAAATCTTTTGTGATGACCTAAGGCTTGAGAGATAGTTTTCTATATTAAATTTTCTTCATATAATATACTAAGACTTTTTAAAATCTCTCTACCCTCTATAGCTAATGGCCAAAGATTGAACATGGGTTTGCTGTGCAATGAATAAGCCTTTATTGGAAGAATGTTACAGAGTGTTAGCAGAATGTCTCTGAATCTGGTGAAAGGGAGACTAGGATCTTGAAGACCTGAAAAAGCACTTCATGTATATACAATGACAAATATCTATTTTAACTCAGTCCCTATACACAAACACACACATGAGCATATGAATCATCAGTATCTCTCAACCTTCGTGACTTTAAGATGTGTGGACTTCAACTCTCGGAATTGGGCAGCAAATGCTGCTCAACATCATTTTCACTCTTTTTAGATAGAAGTGGTGAATTTGTACATACTCACTTTTTTAAAAAATGAACGGAAAGAATCGTTTTAAGAGCCAACCATAGCCTAGATATTTGTTGCTATTAAAATTAGCTGTAAAATATCTCACTTTAAAGTCTACATCTACCTGTTTCTGTCTGTCTGTCTGTCTGTCTGTCTGTTTCTCTGTCTCTCTGTCTCTCTCTTTGTCTCTCTCTCTCTCCTTGCAATTCAGCCAACATACATCTTTTACTGATAGATACGGTTTGAAAAAGGATTATACTAAATATTTATACTCTGTGCTCTCTCTTTCTTTTATATACACAGCAACTGTTTTGGGGGAAACCCATCTTTAAAAACGAAAAATGTGGGGGGGAAGGAAAATCTGAACAGGAACCCAAACTCACAAGTCTTATATGATGCTCCTAAGAATGATGGTTTGATTACAACCACTTCTAAGCTCTCCAAATGTCACATTTTTTCTACAGTCTGTCAAAACCAATCATGTTTGGAGCATGCACCATAGTCCAAATCTCCATGTGCAATTTTCCAAAATTTTCTATGTGAAGATAAGTTCTAAATATAATATAAATTACACAAACCATCTTGCAAAAAAAATATATGACAGCATCTTCATAGTGTCTTACTACTCTGTTGCCATCGACTTTCCTTTCTCCTCTTCCAATTTGGAGTCTTGATCTCAGAGAGAATTTCCATCTTTTTTTTTTTTTAAGACTTGAGAGATAAGAACAAACCTCTTGAATTGTCTACTGGTGCAATTGATCTCAAACGGATGTCCTGCATTTCTTACTACTATTAAATTTTACTGGGGTTTTTTTTTCACCAAATGCTCTTAAACACAGCTTCAAAGTTTCTCTTTCAATTCATTTTTCATCCATTTTACCAAAGACGGTCTGATGAAAGGTACAAGTATTCTTATTTTATTTTTTTAAAAAAATCTAAGAGAGGGAAAGAAAACCTCCAAATGAAAGAGAAAACACAAGTACAATGTTTCTTTTTCTTAAAAAAGCCCTGGAGGATCTTGTTCACAACAGATTAATATTCATGGACTCTTTGAGTCCAGGGAGATTTAAAAAACATAATAAAAATAATTTAAAAAAAGAATTGGGAATGGGGAAATGCTATCCCATTAGCAAGCTATCCACCTTAATGACCTGAGGCAAATTTGAACTGCTAGTGTGATTGCCAATGGATTGTGCAGACAAGCAAGATGCTTTCCAATGTTCTCTCCCAGTTCAACATCTAAGGCACCTGATTATTAGCCAAAGACAGTGTGTTGTGTGGATGAGCTGGAAAAAAAATTAGTCTCCAACTGAGGGTTGCATTGCACTCATATGAAGCACTTGGAGTAGCATTACCTGTATCATTAACCACAATAAGGCCTTAGGACTGCTTCATAGAACTTCAGCAAAGATAATGTTTTATGTACATTAATGGAAAGAGTCCAGGTAAGAATGGAACTTGGATAAAAAGCTCATCTTTTCATCATGGTGAAAAAAAAAAACAGTATGAAGAAGAGTGCAGAGAAGAGAAACAAAGAGGATTAGGAGGATAAATTGTTGTGGTTATGGAAACTAGGTAGGTCTAGTCTAATGAAGATAGCAGTTAATAGCAGTTTCCCAATATCTGAGGGGATATTAGGGAAGATGGAGTCAACCTATTCTCCAGAGCACCTGAGGGCAGGATAAGAATTCCAATCTAAAATTAGGAAGGTATTTCCTAGCCATGGAACAAGTGCTCCACAACCATAGCATGGAGAACATAGCACAAAAGAGTTGGAAGGGATCTCAAAGAGCAGGAGACCTATATCATTTCAGACAAATAGTTGTCCCATCTTCTTTTGAAAGCCTCTAGTGATGGAGCACCCACAACTTCTGAGGGGAAGCTATTCCATTGGTTAATTGGTGGTCTCACCCTTAGGAAATTTCTCTTTAGACCTAGGTTGCTTCTCTCTTTGGTTAGTTACCATCCATTATTTCTTGTTGTGCCTTTTGGTGCTTTGGAAAATAGATGGTTTTCATCATTTTTGTAGGAGCCCCTCAAATATTGGAACCGTGCTATTTTATTAAACCTGGCGGAATTAAAGGATAATTCAATGACCTCTTTGAATCACTGTCTTCAGTCTCACGATACGATAGACATTCTGAAATTGATCAACTTCCAAGTCAAAGGGCTTTTGAGTTTCAATTATTATTTGCCTCCAACTTTAAGTTGTACATGGCCAACAAAAAAGGACTTCTCAGTGGTGGTACCTTCTTTATGGAACATGATTAGGGAGAGTTGACTCCCATCGTGCTGCTTTTCCAAAAGACTCTAAAAATGTGGCTTTGTTAGCCTGGCTGGGGACCAAGTCAATCAAGTGGCTGATTTTGATTGTATAGTTGCTGCCATGTTTTTTTTAAAAAAATGGTTTTATTATATGGTGGGTCTTTTTACATTTTTTAAAATGTTGTAAGCTGTCCAGAGTTACTTATGTGTGTGAGTTGAGGGACTATATAAATACGTTTAATAAATAAAATAACAGATAAACATGGAGCAGGGATGTCATCCCATTCACTCAGAATCCTTCTGTGCCTAGAGATGAAGAGATTAGATGTAACAAGAATGGTGTTTATTCATTTCAGACTGGGAAAAAAAACCAGATTCATCTCAGACTCTAGTACATCAAGATATGCATCTATAGATACGGATATAAATTCAGATGCCTCGTTCTCAGTAACAGCTTTTTTCTCCAACATAATGACTCCCACGGTGCACACAGAAAGTGACCCTTTCAAAAATGATAACATTTTAACAAAATGTGTTTAATAAAGTCCTACTTGGCATGGCCTCAAGACAGCCTATTTAACATGTTTACATTAATCCTCAGCATTTTGAACATGAGTGGAAAACAGCCCAGGCATCTTAATTGCAACATTAAAGACTTCGGCGTATATTTTCCTGATGCAGTATAGGGACTAACATGTGGCCATAAGCTCCCATTATGACTGAATATATTCATGCCTGTTTAATGATTCATTCATTTACTAATGAAGTCTTTCTATATTTATAATTATGATGCAATAATAGGCATAACTATGATGAATGTATATATTATCTGTGAAGAGACATTCAGGAAAAAGTATCTATCTGCTTTCGGGTGATTCCACATACAAAATAAATAAATAAATACATCTCCATTTAATGGATAGTTCCATTATATTAAGTTCTATTTTTTTTTTTTTGGAATTATTATTATAACATTTGTATATGGCTCTAATGAGAATGTCCTCTTCTGTAGATATTATACAGTACTTCCGAGGCTGAGTAGATTCATGTTGTTTTGAAGAATATGGTTGGCCTGACTGAGACTAAAATAATGTCTCCTTATGAAAAAAGGAAGGAAGGAAGGAAGGAAGAAAAAGAAAGAAAGAAAGAAAAAAAGAAAGAAAGAAAGAAAGAAAGAAAGAAAGAAAGAAAGAAAGAAAGAAAGAAAGAAAGAAAGAAAGAAAAGGAAGGAAGGAAAGGAAGGAAAGAAGGAAGGAAAAAAAGAAAGAAAGAAAGAAAGAAAGAAAGAAAGAAAGAAAGAAAGAAAGAAAGAAAAGAAAGAGAAAAGAAGGAAGGAGGAGGAAGGAAGGAAAAGAAAGAAAGAAAGAGAAAAGAAGGAAGGAGGAAGGAGGAGGAAGGAAGGAAGGAAAGGAAGAGAAAAGAAGGAAGGATGAGGAAAGAAGGAAGGAAGGAAGAAAAAAGAAAAGAAGGAATGAGAAGCAAGGAAGAAAGGAAGGGAAGGGAAGGGAAGGAAGGAAGGAAATCTATTATCTTTAATAATAAAATAGTCATCTTACAATAGTTTATTTAGTGACCATTCAAAGATACAACAGCACTGAAAAAAGTGACTTAACACCGTGTTTCACACTTACGACCATTGAAGCATGCCAATGGTCTAGTGGTTAAAATTCAGAGGCTTGGCAACTGACTCATATTTTGGTCTGTTGCTGTGTCCCAAGGTCACGTGATCCCCTTTTGCGACAAGCCCAGTCAAACCGGGAAGCCAGATTCCCTTCACCCCCCTGTTTACTAACTTAACAGTGGTAGAGATTGATGGTTGGCAAGAACGGTGACAAAATGGAGCAAAACTCACCTAACCAAGGTCTCCCTTAGCAGCAGAAATGTTGGGCTCCCTTGTGGTCGTAAGTCGAGGACTACCTGTAATAATAAACCGTGCATACAGAGACAGAAGGACAAAAGCAT
Organism: Pseudonaja textilis; assembly: GCF_049901715.1. Taxonomy (NCBI): domain Eukaryota; kingdom Metazoa; phylum Chordata; class Lepidosauria; order Squamata; family Elapidae; genus Pseudonaja; species Pseudonaja textilis. Next base: position 15,284,284 of record NC_142000.1, read on the forward strand.
GGAAGTAAATGTTTCTCGGGTTGTGTTACTTCAGGGCCAGAGAAAAACGTTAAAAAGAACGTCTCTACCATGAAAGGGAGCATCTGTCAGGGGAGAAACAAATTCCTCTGCAGGACAACAGGAAATTCCTTTTCGACGATTCTAATCAAAGAGCGCGCTTGTTAGTAATTCAAGGTGGCCGCGATGATAAATAATGTAAATAATTTGGGTTCTTTGTCAAGAATGGGATCATATCTGCCGAAAGCGCATCAATATTTGCGCAGGCTTAATTACCAACTAAAGACAGATGCAGAAACACCAGAAGTTTTTAGTTTACCCTTGGTGAAAAGGAAACAAACATATGTAAGGCATGGCATTCATTAGAGAAGCAAGAGCTTGACTTAATGATCACTCTGTCTCTCATCACCTGGGGTAGAAATAACTCAATCATCCCTCCCTCCCTCCCCCCTCCCTCCCTCTCTCTGTCTCTCTGTCTCTGTCTGTCTAGCTATCAAGCTATTCTTCCTATCTAATTCTACCTAATTCTATCTATCTAATTCTATCATCCATCATCTATCTATCTATCTATCTATCTATCTATCTATCTATCTATCTATCTATCTATCTATCTATCTATCTATCTATCTATCTATCTATCTATCTATCTATCTATCTATCTATCTATCTATCTATCTATCTATCCTGTCTGTCTAGCTATCTAGCTATTCTTCCTATCTAATTCTATCTAGCATTGAAGGATAGTGAGGAAATTTATCTCTCTCATTTTTTCTACGCCTCGTGTGATTTTATGAAACTCTACCACGTTTATCAATCCCTCCTAGGCTAGGGGAATCCATCCAGCTCCTAATCTTCCTGGGTCCCTAATCCTAAAACCAAAATTTCATGTTTATCTTTCTTGAGCAAGAAGCCCAAAAGGGGCCTCCACCCATGGGTTTAAATATCTCCCTGACCTTCTAAAAATAGTAAAATAGCAGAATGCCATTTTCGGTTATAATTTATGCTAGTAATGGAAATTTTCCACACTGCCTTACTTATTATTAGTGGGCAGATAAATATTATCTACTTTTTCACCACAATTAAGAAATAATAACTACTGTATATTTAATAACTAGAGCTGGCACCTGGGTCTGATGATAGAAACGTGGAAGTTGTTACTGTGCACCAGAAACAGTCTGAACAAATGGGGCTATCCAGTGGTTTCTGCTGTCTGTGATTGCGGTGATATGCAGACAACAACACACATACAGTATATATCTGCCCTTTGCTGTCCCAGTCAATGCACACTTGAGTACGTCATGGCAGTGGGACAGAAATATATTTATGTTGCTGGTTTCTGGGCAAGACCTATTTAATCTGTACATATTTTAATCTGGCATTTTATATTTTAAATTGTATGTCCTATAGTGCGGTGGTCACCAACTGGTGGACTGGAGACCACTGATGGTCCACAAGAAAATTTTGGTGGTCTGCAGAGAAATGTCACCCCCAAAGCACCCCCCCCCAAAAGCAATTAATCCAGGCTGTTTGGGAACACAAGGCTGTGCCGCCCACCTGGCCCATGGAAACACAAGGCAAGGGAGGGGGGAAAGGGCGGAGGGGGGGGAACTTGCCCCACTCTCCCCATGGATCTTGCCAGGCCAACGGGCTGCTTCTTTCCACTTCTTTCTTATTCTGCTTTTGGCTGCACGCAAGAAAAGCAGCCAAAATCTTTCTTTGTCTCCCCCAAACTCCGCCAGAAATGAGTCTTTGGGACCCCGCAAGGCCTCCTGCTCCAAGAGGCTGGGCCGGCGCAACAAGTCTCACAAAGACTCATATCTGGTGGAGTTTGGGGGAGAGAAAGAAAGACTTCTGCTGCTTCTGCTGCTTTCCTTGCATGAAGCCAAAAGTCTCTCTCTTTCTCTCCCCGAGAATGGAGCTGGAGAGGGTATCCTGCGATCCCAAATAAAGAATGATCGATCAGTAAGAAAACAGGGTGGGGAATTTTCCTGCAGACCTTTTGGGGGATTTTCCCAGGATTTCTGGTTTGCGGGATTTAAAATTATGACTTTGGTGGCCCCTGAGGTCCAAAAGGTTGGTGACCCCTGATACAGTGTGCCTTATTTTAACCATGATGCTTCTGACATGAATAAACAAACATTTAAAAACTCATTGACCAAATTCTATTGTGGATTAGCTTTGATGGAAAGACCTATCCAGAAAAAGGGTGATATATCTTTAGACAAAACGTAATTCACTGTTATTCTTGCAGCATGTTGGTGCAAACTATAATCGGTAACATTAAAAATGATGCAAGGAAAGATAATTATCTAAGGCAACTCTTCCTTCTCTGCTCCTCATCACTGCCATCAAGTGGATGTTTTTTTTTAAATCCTGGCTGCTTCCATTAAACTGCCTTTTTAAAATATATATAGCTTCGTTATCCACCAACTCTCTAGGCCGAAGTAATGATTAACTGGCAGAATACTCTACCAGCAAAGGTTGAACAGAAAGGCCTCTGACAAAGTTTGCTTTTTTTAAAAAAAAAAAAAGCACACTATGACAAGAAGATATATAATATGCAGTTATCTGGAAGAGATTTGATAGAAAAGAGAATTTATTTCAGAACGGTTAATTATATGATAAAGTTTGGCAGTTTTTATTTTCAATTCATCATTGCATTACCATCTTCTCATCCTTCGGTTTCTTTGGCTTAGATTAAGTGCATACCTCCATTTTGTCTTTTCTCTGTCACAGGGTTTGCATTTCGGTTCTAGGAATCTCCAGTTCTTTTTTTTTTCCTTTTTCAAGTCCCCTCTGGGGTAAAATTACTTGCTCCTTTTATGGCAAGGGTGGGCAACTCAGGCAACTTTCCAACTGGCTAAGGAATTCTGGGAGTTGAAGTCCACGGGTTGTAAAGTTGTCTTAAAGTTGTCAGAGTTGCCCACTCTTGTTCTATCAGCTGGGAGGTGCGCACATGTGCAGTGCAGGCAAGTTTGGCTGAGGCTCGCATGCCTGCACAAATGGTGGCACATGTTAGGGCTAGGGTTAGGGTTAGGGTTAGGGTTGGTTTTGGATAAAGTTAGGGTTAGGGTTAGGGTTGGATTTGGGTTTGGGTTTGGGTTTGGGTTAGGGTTAGGGTTAAGGTTAGGGTTAGGGTTAGGGTTAGGGTTAGGGTTAGGGTGAGGGTGAGGGTTAGGGTTAGGGTTAGGTTAGGGTTAGGGTTAGGGTTAGGGTTAGGGTTAGGGTTAGGTAAGGTTAGGGTTAGGGTTAGGGTTAGGGTTGGATTTGGGTTTGGGTTTGGGTTTGGGTTAAGGTTAGGGTTAGGGTTAGGGTTAGGGTTAGGGTTAGGGTTAGGTTAGGGTTATGGTTGGTGTTTGCCATCACGGTTGTATAATGTGTGTTTCATATCTTTTCCTACTCATGAGCCAGTTAGAGACCGGAGTTCTTCTTCGGGCTTTATACATTTTCCACATTCTTAGGCTAAACATTTTTTAAAAAAAATCTCATTTCCTCTTAAATCCTTGATAGATTCTTTCTGAGAGTGAACTTTCTACAAGTCAGGATAAATTCCCAAACTGAAACAGTAGAGAATGGAAAGAGTTATATAAATTCTTCCATTCTCATGTTAAATCCTCATATAAAACTTTTATAAATCCTTCATTTCTCCACCATTCAGCCAGTACTGAAGAATCTTCTTGGATGCAAAGTGAAACATCTTCAAGGAAAAACAAAAAAAAATCCAGATGTCTTTTGAAAAAGCATCTTTGGTACAACCATGACCTGGATGACTTTGGTGTCTCCATAGACACCAAACTGTTGGGTCTAAGTTGCCAAAATTTGGGTAGCCAAATACTAAAGAACCAGACATTTTGTAACCTCACAAGAAGATGGCTGAACCTTTAGATTACTTTGCCTAATACATCTTACTAATTCTTTCAGATGGCCCTTGGATCTTGGCAAACCACATTTTGATTGATGAACTGGATTTGTTCATCCAGTTCAGGAGAAGACACAGTTCTCTTTTAAAGGATTGCATTTGGCTTGATGGTCTACAGGTAGATAGATATGACTTTCTCATGGTGCTGAATTGAGATATTATATATTTGCAGATCATGACTGGACTTTCTGGAATGTTAGCACTCCCAAAGTGCACTCAGGTTTTTGTGTCAAAATTCATCTTGCAAGCTTTCAGCCATGGAGGTATGCTTAAGTACCCCTTTTATAACGGTAGGCATCTGTGAATGAATTCTTCTTAAGGCCGACAGCTATACTTCACATCTTGTTTTCTTCACTGTGGATCACTTGAGTGACTGTGCTGACAAGCAAAGATAGATGGGATGCCCTGAAGTCCATGTTTATCTCATATGAGGACTGCTGCCTTGAAGGTGACCACCTGAACAAAACAGACCTCTTAAAAAAAAAAGCAATTGGCTTCTAGAATGACTTTTGGGGTTTGCAAACCCAAAGATAAACAAATAACACAAAAAGGATCGCAATTACCTGTGCATGCTTTATACCAAAGTAGCCAAAGCCCAGTTCAGAATTATCTCATCATCAGATGAGAGAATATTCAGTCATCAGATACACAAAGCAATCCAGAAAGCAAATCTTAAAGATAGCATAAGGTAAAGGTAAAGGTTCCCCTCACACCTGGGCGGTGCTCATCTCTGTTTCAAGGCCAAAGAGCCAGTGATGTCTGAAGACGTCTCCATGGTCATGTGGCCAGCATGACTAAACATTGAAGGCGCACAGAACGCTGTTCCCTTCCCACCAAAGGGGTCCCTATTTTTCTACTTGTATTTGTATCTGCTTTCGAACAGCCAGGTTGGCAGAAGCTGGGACAAGTAACGGGAGTTCATACCATTACACAGCGCTAGGGATTCGAACCGCTGAACTGCCAACCTTTCTGATCAACAAGCTCAGCATCTTAACTACTGAGCCACTTTATCCCAGAAAGATAGCATAGATCAGGCTATTTCTGTTTGGAGCATCCTTACCTCCTGCGGCCAAGATGTTTGGTCAGTGCTCTCTCTCTCTGATTGGCTGTGTTAGGCAATGGATGTCAGTTTTCCAAGTAATGCACCCATGGAAAGCAGAACTCTGAGGCAGGTAGATTCCTCAAAGTGAAATTTATTAGATACATCATATTGGGACAACTGATGAAAACCGACTCTGAAAGTTCCCACAGTTTTCACCTAATTAAAAAAATGAAAGTTCCCCCTTCCACCCAGGTCATTGGTCACATTGTCCAATAGAGGTGCTGGCCAGTTGCTTGGTTACTCCACTCCTCCTCTTCTCAGCTACCTGCTAGAATGACCTTGGTTCCCACAAGAAAACTGTTTTGATTACAAACGTCCAGCTATCTAATTTGTCCCCTCCCTTTCTCCCCTTCTGCCTTGTGGCAACCATGAAGCCTCAAAGATGCTAGATTCACTTCAGGGTTGACAATGGAAGAGATTTGGTGTGAAGGATCTTCTCAGACAGTTCCTTCAGCTTCAACTGCTGGAAATCCAGTTCAGATGTTGTGATCCTAGCACCGAATACATTCAATGACTGGATTCAGATATTGTGTAGCTCCATGATTTATTTAAGTATCTCATATTAAACGACCCACCATTGGATGGATTCACGCAATGTGCTGAATCATGCTTCACCAGCTAAAATGTCATATGCAATACAAAGGCAAAAAACAAATAAACCATAGAGTATATTATGGCTATAAACATAATCTTAGCAATTAATTCATTATTTTGCAATTCCCATCAAACCAATGGACTTTCTGCAGTTTTAGCTCTGCGTTGTTGACTTATGCCACCGAGGTCAGCACAGTTCCAGATGTCTAAAATAATCACGAGCCTTTTTCAGTTTTCACAGCACATGGTTTAAAATAAGAAGGAACCGACAGTAACTGTCCATTTCCCAATACATCCCCACTAAGAGGAGTCATTCCAATATCTAATCATTGCCTTAATGTACACTTGAATCAATCAACTATGAGAATAAGAAGAAGCCACTTTTAAATTGAGGGCAAGAAGGCCAGTTGATGATAGATTTGCGAGCATGCTGTAGACTGTGTAGTGTTTTCATCGCTCACAAACACACTGCGGTAAAGATTCTGAAAACAAACTCCTCATCCAGAGTAATCTTAATCACATTTCCCAGCAGAGAGGAAATTAGGCTTTGGGGTAGCCTTTTTACACTTTAAGATAAGTTGAACATGTAAGAAGCGGCTTCCATGTATTTAAATTAAGAGAAAGTGTTTTGCGTAGATGTTTATTGGGTTCATAATTATTCTGCTCTCCTCTCAAGTGAATTCTTCAGGTTTGCCACCCAAGGCAATAAATTATTTAACATTCTAATTGTATTTTAATACTCCCCACAGCATTCGGCTGCATTATATAGAGCTACAGTTCATCTTATTTCAATGAGGTTGAATATCTTGAGATTCCTGGCAGCAACAGGAATGCAATGATTGAAAGTTCAATGCTGAAAGAGAGAACTTTCGACTGTCCGAGTTTCAACCTTAAGATTGACAGGCAAGATGAAGGGCTCTGGATGTGTTTCTCTCACCCTGTTCCAGAATTTGTGAGAAAATCCAGGTCTTACGTGCTTTTCAGAAAGCTGAAAAGGATGATGGGTTGCTGAACCTCGAGGGGAAAGATGCAGAGGTAGTCCTTGACTTACAAGCATTCATTTAGTGACCGTTTGAAGTTACAACAGCACTGGAAAAAAGTAAGTCTGGAATGTTTTTCACACTTACAGAACGACTCTATGGTCATACAATCAAAATTAAGATGTTTGACAATCTGTACTTATGATGGTTGCAGGGTTATGTGATTCCTTTTCCCACCTTCTGACAAGCAAAGTCAGTGGGAAAGCCAGTATTCCTCACTTAACAACTGCAGCGACTCACTTAGCTGTGGCAAGAAAGGTCACGAAACTGGGGCAAAACTCATTTAGCAACCATCTTGCTTAGCAATGGAGATTTTGGGCTCAATTATGGTTGTAAGTTGAGGACTATATCTATATTCTCATCTTTTCAAATAAAGGATTGAAAGAGCCATGGTGGCGCAGTGGTTAGAATGCACCATTGCAGGCTGACTCTGCTCACTGCCAACAGTTCGATCCTAACTGGCTCAAGGTTGACTCAGCCTCCCATCCTTCTGAGGTCAGTAAAATGAGGACCCAGATTGTTGGGGGCGAGAGGCTGACACTGTAAACCACTTAGAGAGGACTTTAAAGCACTATTTGCAGGCTAGCTCAATTTCACTGCCAGCAGTTCGATCCTGACTGGCTCAAGGTTGACTCAGCCTTCCGTCCTTCCGAGGTTGGTAAAATGAGGAACCAGATTGTTGGGGGCAAGAGGCTGATTCTGTAAACCATTCAGAGAGTGATGTAAAGCACTATGGGGCAGTATATAAGTCTAAGTACAATTGCTATTAACTTTGTGGATGACTAGTAGCAAGACAATTCTTCAGCTCTGCTTCAAGGCTGCAAGGAAACCATTTCTTCCTTATCCGTAACATTTTCATTAAGAGTGTCCTTCAGGAAAAAAAAAACAACCCTGCCTCTTTAATTTTTTTACAAATACATGAAAACCAGGTGACCGGTGGGCAAGAAAATCAATAGGAGAAATCTATTCTGGTGTCATCGTTTTTACCTTGCAACAATATTGATCAGTACATCTATAGAACAATTAAATTATCTGCTTAGTAGCAAATTTAGTTGGGGAGGGCATCGAATTAGGTTTGTCGGGAATGTTAATTAAAGCTCATAATAGGATTAATCTGAATGTGCAATTGAGATCCATTATGATTCCTCTTTCAGGTTTGAATGGTGATAATAGAATTTGCTTTTAAAATTGCAGCAAAGGTTGCCTGAATTAATTAAGAAAGGGGACCCTGGGAGAGGTAGACTTGAAGCACTGTATTTTATTTTATTTTTTAAAGCAAATGAACCCAAAAATGTAAGCTAATATGCATTTGGCTAAACACTAATTGTAGCAAAGTGAAATAAAATATCAGCCATTGTGGGAAAATGCATCTTTTGGAATGTTCTTGGGTGACCAATGTTGACAACAAAGCATCCGTTTTCTATGTAAAATGAGCAAAAGAGCTTTGGTTGCCATCATTTTACAGTGACTAAAATGCCACATTTCTCAAACGGTGTAGAGCTCCAATTCTTCATTTGGAGAATGAAGAAATAAGTCAAACTTCAAAAGGAAGCAGTTCGCCTTTGCTCTTTTAAATGGGAGGTAGGTACGCGTGGATGTGCAAAATCAAACAACAGCATCTGTGTTTTGTACATGGATGATTATTGGGACATGAGGAAAACAATGGAGCTCTGAGAATAATAAACACACCACTCTGTTACTTAAACAGTAAGTGACAAATAGGTTGCTCTGAGAAATGTAATTCCAAGAATTTGCACAAAGCCGCAGACAGCTACAAAGAATGAACAGTAAGGATTTCTGCTGCTAAATCTATGTGTATTTCTCAGGGATCTCAGATTTTTCCATGTTGGAAACTCCCAGTTGAAGCTCATGTACTGTAGCTCATTGCTCAATGAAAATGCTGATGCATTTTCAATCCTCGGGATCTCTAATTCAAAATTAGTAGGCAGAAAGTGACAGGGAAGTCTTCTGCTCAAGATCTTAAATAATAATGATCAGAAGACATTGTATAGATTAACAATCTGTCATGAAAGAAGTAAATAATCCTCTCCTTCTCTCCCTCCTCTCCCTCCTCCTCCTCCTCCTCCTCCTCCTCCCCCTCCTCCTCCTCCTCCTCCTCCTCCTCCAAGATTCCTCTGATCTTCAGAAGTTTGAATTCACTAAATTAATTTCCAAAGCATTAGAATGTCTTGTCTATTTGACATTACTCTAATTTTTGCAGGGCATATTGTAAATTTTCAACTTTTGGGTCTCTCATATATTGTCCTATGGACACATTGTACATGCCTATATACAATAGAAGGGACTTTGATGGGTGAATGTGCAATATGTGGTGGCATTAACATTCCATTCGGTGGCATTTTACCAATGAGAAACAGGGACATTGGACTCCAGTAAAACCCTGCACACAAAAAGTGTTGGTGCAGATTGGTGGCACAGTGGTTAGAGTGCAGTACTGCAGGCTACTTCTGCTGACTGCTGGCTGCCAGCAGTTCAGCAATTTAATTCTCACCGGTTCAAGGTTGACTCAGTCTTCTATCCTTCTGAGGTTAGTAAAATGAGGACCCAGTTTGTTGGGGGCCATAGGCTGACTCTGTAAACCACTTAGAGAGGGCTGTAAAGCATTGTGAAGCAATATATGAGTCTAAGTACTATTGCTATTGCTATTTTTCTTTTAGGGCTTGGCCAATTCTCCAGAGCTGGTTCCAGGTGGGTTTTCAACATTTGCACTGCCTACAGTACAGTTTCTTTTTTCCTGCTTCCTTCACAATCTTTATGTCTTTTCCCCTTTTTTTTGCTGTTGCTGGATAGGCCACATCTTTTGAATTCTCCATAACAATTAGATCTAATGCCATTTTAGAACAATTGCAAGGATGAATAACTTGGAGCTCATTTGAAGAAAAAAATCTGAAGGATATTCTCCTTTATTCTGGAAGAGGCAGGGGTTGGGAAGAAAGAAAGAAAAAAACCTTTTGATTTTATCTAAAAAAAGATCTCTGAGAAATTTTTTGACTCATCTCTAATTGTACACAGGTATCTGAATACATGAATAGTTTTTAATCTCTTTTTTTCTGTCATACTGCTGTTTTTGCTTTGAGTGGCTTGTACATTACCCCACCAATGGCGTTTCATCTAGTATTTTGTTGTTCCTCTAGAAAAAGGGAAAATGGGGAGAAAAGTCAAGATTCAATCAAATATTCAATCATAATTAGCACATTTATTTGTTTTTGGTTAGATCCGTCAAGCAATTCATTCTAAGGGCAAATAGTCTTATTTGTAAACCTCTATAACAACCCAATAATTTCAGTTTCAATCTAAAATGTGCTTTATTTCCTTTGTATTACAGACTGCCTAACCACTATTGTTTATCAGTCCAATCAGGTCAAAAGCAACCTACAAGAATTCTGTACAAACAAGCTTTGAATGAGGCATACCTTTGTCTTGTTGAACATAACGTTAATCCACCCCTCCAACTTATAACTATTTGTGTGTGTTTGTGTCTCTCGGTGAGTGTGAAATTCCTTAGAGCTTTGAAGCTCCAGATCTCACTCTTAAAAGTAAGGCAGGAGAGTAGGAGAATACATTCTATGATTCACATAATTTATTGGTGGAATGATTAGACTCTGAATTATTGTCATTTCATTAGCTTTGAAGTAAGGCAGCCCTTTTACGGTAGCATAAATAGAAGGGAAATTATTGTCCTCATTCCATTCTTTGTGAATTCTGGCTTAATAATGAGAACCCTAAAATTTTTACCATTATGTGCATCTTTCTGTTTTTATTTTTTCCCCTTCCTTCTCCGTTAAAACTGGAGCTCATATTTAAATTGTAAAACACAAAGATAATACTGGTAATGTTCCAGGGGTCTAAGGCAGGACTGAAGTGCCAAAGAAACATCTTGAAATGCTTCACTCAGATGGTGGACAAAGAAGAGGATGGGCAATTTCTCCAAATTTCTCTAAGGGAAGGATAAATTCTCAAGAGAAGGAGTCTGTGATGACCCGGGGTGTGGCACAAAAGCAACAAAGTCACAAATGTAGGTAAAGTCCCTTTAATACCTCCAACTTGGCCCCCAATGTCCAGTTATCTTCGGCTGGAGAAAAAAACTCTCCCAATAACAGTTTTTAAAGGGAAATAATTCAGTCCGAACCCAAAGTACATATAAACTATAAATAAAATCCAACACAAACCATGCTACAGTAATTAATGGGACAGGGCAGGAAAAGGAATTGCAGACTTCAAAAGATAACAAAGCACACACAGTTGGGAGAATGCCAGAACCCAGATAAGCCTCGACAAACAAAAATAATGCATGCTTTGCTTCCAGCAAGGTGCTGTGTGCAAATGCCCTTTTTAAATCCTGTTTTCCCAGCTGCAGTTAAGGAAAGGAATCAGGGCCCTTTTCTCCCCCATAACCCATGTTGCTCCCTTACCTGTCCCTCCCTGCGTGCCCTAGGATGAAGAGGGTGTGGGCTTAGGTCTTCCTCTGAATGCCCAGCTGGACTGTGCCCTTCCCCAGTTTCTTCCACAGCCACCAGAGCCACACTCACACTCCCTTTCAGCTGCTTACCCTCCCCCTCAGAATCAGATTCCAACAGGGGCATGACACAGTCTCCCAATAACACCCCTACTACAAACTCCCCAAGGAGCTGCTGATACATTTCTACAGAGGAATGATCGAGTAACTGTCTAGTTTGGTTCTGCATCCCAATAAGACAGACACAGACTCCGGAAAGTAATTAGGACTGCAGAAAAAACAATTACTACCAACTTGCCTTCAGTCGAGGACCTGTATAATCCATAAGTCAAAAAGAGGGCTATGAAAAGATGTATAGACCCCTCACATCCCAGACACATCAAAATGATGCTGTCATGCCCCTGGTGGAGTCTGACTCTGAGGAAAAGGAGGAACAGCCAACAGGGAGTGGGAGTGTGGCTCCAGAGGTGGTGGAGGAGGCTGGGGAAGGGCAGAGGCCGGCTGGGCAGTCAGAGGAGGATCCAGGCCCATCCCCTATCCATCCTAGGTCACACAGGGAGGAGAGGATCAGGGAAAAGCGCAGTTAGAATTGCTGAAGTCAATTAGTGTTTACCTTGAAAGAGGCTTATCTTTACTGGCGTTATTCCCATGGACTTTTCATGGTTATTTTCCTGGAGTTTATAATTAGTTATCTTGGCTTGCTTTGGAATTCTCATCAATATGATTTGTTTTGGTTTTTTGTTTGCCTCATTATTTACTGTTGTGACTTTAAACTGTGCCTAATAAAACAGTGAAGTTAAGTTAAAGGCTTTACCAGACTTTAATATATGTTTTGGATTTTGGGTTATTTTGAGAGACTACGGGTCATCACACAATGCTATAGAGCACTGCACACCAGAATAACTAGAGTCAAGGACAGTTTTTCCCCGAACGCCATCACTCTGCTAAACAAATAATTCCCTCAACACTGTCCAACTATTTACAAAGTCTGCATTACTATTACTGTTAATCTTCGCATCACTCCTTATCACCCTTCTCCTCCCACTTGTGACTGTATGACTGCAACTTTGTCACTTGTATCCTTATGATTCATACGACTATTTCCTAGTATGATTTGACTGCTTATTAAATGTTGTACCTTATGATTCTTGACTCTTGATGAATGTATCTTTTCTTTTATGTACACTGAGAGCATTTGCACCAAGACAAATTTCTTGCCTTGCCTCCATGTGCTTTAAAAAATTGGTTGACACCTATTTTTTCTTCTTTGTGGCAGCCCCTCAAATATTGGAATACTGTTGGCATGTCACTCCTAGTCCTTCTTTTATTAGACTAGACATAAGCAATTCCTCCAACCATTCTTCATATGTTTTAGCATAAGTTAAGAGGCTCGGGAAAGCATAGGGCTATACCTGGAAGGGGTGGGGCTTGCAGGTGGCAATACACTGCCATCTTGTTGTCAACCCAACTTCATGGCTGTATCCCCATAGCTTGCTTTCTTTTTCTTTTTTCTCTTTTTGGTACAAGATGTGTTCTTTGAACAGGAGAAAAAACACTGTGGTAGAATTCTTAGAATTCACCAAGGAGATTGATGTAAGAATAATGAATTTTACAGGGGAAAAAGTAGAAAGGGAAACCAGATCTGTTCAATAGCAAATGGCTGAATTCAACTGACAGACATGGCAGGCCATTTACATAAAAACTGATGGAAATCTGCACACCCGCATAATAAGACTTATATTTCAAAAGAACACTGAGATGACGAGGAAGGATTTAAGCTTCAGGGGGGAAAATATTCCATTTTAGCCAAAAAAAAAATGCTAATGACAATATAAATATAAAAAAGTAGGACTTATTAAGAAACTTTTCACTTAGGGGGAAAGAGTTCCCCAAGTACCATTGGCAGATAAATGTATGTGATCCAAGAAAGACAGGAAACAGTGGGTAAAGCTCTTGGCCACTGATTTACCAGTTATCAATTAATTATTAAATTATTAATTTAATGAACACTAATTGTGCTTAAAAAAAAGTTTGTCAAACGGGGGACAATTGACAAAGGAATGGGCGGGAGGAGAAAGTTAAATTGGCTTGGAATGGATGGTAGGTAGGTAGAATTGGTTCTTAAGGTCTTGCCATCTCTTTAAATGTCAAAGTCCAGAGAATTTAGTTTAAAGGGATTATTTAATAAGAGGTCCATGATCCAGAAATGCTAATAGAGGTGAGCCAGTCTCGTTTTTCAGCTTATTTTCTTCTGGTACAGTGAGACTATCTTCTTTCAGCAAGGTCAAAAGGTGCACGGCAAACTAAATCTTTCATTTCATTACCTGGCTATTCTCAAATTGGCTTTGTTATGCAAGACTATGTCAGTTTGTCAGTAACATATTGGCCCCCTAATTGGCACGTAGAAACTGTAGCTTGGGGACAAAAAAAAAAATCCTGAGTCCCATTTGACCGCATTTTGAGATTAGATTTAACATTTAAGATGTTAAAACTAATGTTTAAAATTAATGTATCTGCCCTAACAGCAAGTCACACTTATTTCAATTCCTTAGTGGCCACCTTGATTGCTATTTCCAAGTCTACTTACAAATATGATTTCATCACATACACATACACACATACATACATAGATACATATACATACACACACCCATATACATATGCATGCACTTGTGAGTAGATCAATAGGCAGCCCAGAGGGAAACCTTTACATACATACATACATTCATACGTACATACATACATACATACATACATACATACATACATACATACATGAAAAGGTTTCCTTGTGGGCTATAGGTATATATAAATAGATAGAGATCAATCAATTGATAGAGCATAGAGAGAGTGGGGGGAACAGACAGACAGACAGACAGACAGACAGACAATTAGATATCACTAAAGAACCTGAAGAGTAAACTAAAGCAAATAAGATGGTAAAATAGGTAGCCCACTCCTGCAAAAAAAAAAAAAAAAGACCTGCATACAAAATATAGCTGTATAAAAGAACCCAAAATATCCTTCAAATAATTTTTGAACCAAAGTATTCAGATAAACTTGGATATCAACAAGAGTTCCCTTATGCTAGTGAAACTATAAGAGGTAATCTGAAAACAGCAGAAAAAAATATGATCCCCTTCAAATTGAATGGAATGAAAAAGAATTCACTGCAGTGGTCAAGCATTCCCATTTTTTCGTTCAAAACTATTTTTTTTAAAGAGTAATTTAAACAGCAATGTTTTCTAGTTAATTCAGAGCATGTAATTAATAGCCACTGAGCTGAAATCTGATACGGCCTATGCAATTTGAGAATCAGATTCAAAAGATTATTTTCTAGTAATGACCCTTTCAGATTTGGAAGAGTAGCTTGAAAATGGTTACAGGAACTGGGCCTGGCTAGTCTAGTGAAGAAAAGGACCAGGGGAGACAGGATAGCAGCCTTCCAATATTTGAGGGACTGCACAGAGAGGAAGGAGTCAAGCTATTTTCCAAGGCACCTAAAGGGCAGACAAGGAATAATGGATGGAAACTGAACAAGGAGAGATTCAACCTGGAAATAAGAAGAAACTTTCTGATAGTGAGAATAATCAACCAATGGAACAGAAGTTGCCCTCGGAAGTTGTGGGAGCATCATCACTTGAGACTTTCAAGAAGAGATTGGACTGCCATTTGTCAGAAAGGGTGTAGGGTCTCCCACTTGGTTGTGGGGTTGGACTAGATGACCTATAAGGTCCCCTCCAACTCTGATTATCTGTTATCTGTTACATGTGGAAGAACTCTGAACTCTGAGTTTCTTTGGTCTTTTAAAAAATAAAATAAAATTGGACCGTGATTAATTTCAATATTTTGTGAATCCGATGTTCACATCCATTAATCTGTTCAAATAAATTGGCATGACTGGTGTCAGTAAGAAGCTACACGTTGAAAGAAAAACACCTGGGGGTTGCATTTCAGTACTGCAGGGGCTTCTTCTTACAGAGTTTGTCCTAGAAGCAAAACCCCAGTGGTTTGTGAAATAAAGACTTGAGTCAGCCTCAACTCAAACTGACTGCACAAACATCTCCATTAATGTTCCTGTTAAGAATCTAGAAGTGGCTTCCTTTGGCCTTCTTTGGGGGTATTTTTTTATTTCCTAATCTAGCCTACAGCCCTATACTTTACAAAGACACACAGACACACACAACACAAAAAGCACATACCTTAACATTGATGGCATATGCCTGAACACAAGATCAAAGCAAAGGTGGCAGGTCAGAAGCACTGCAATCATCATGTTCTTTTAACAACCCCATAATCCCTTGCGGGCATGGAGTCTGGGTAACTGAATGGAGCTAGCAGAGTGTTTACTGGGTGGATGCCCTTCCTGTTGCCAATGCGGAGTTTTGTTCAGCAGATATAATCTCACTGTGCCCAGAGAGAAAAATATCTGCCTCTCCCTAGGATCGAACTCACAGCTTCCTGATTGTGAGGCAAGAGCTTCAGACCACCACATCACTCTGACCGAAGCACTGTAATGCAGACAAGAAAATAATGCTATTGGACCTGGTTGCTGCATTTGATCGTATGAAATGGTGATCCAAAAAGGGGATCCTTTACCTGTGGCAAAATGCTAGGAAGGAGGAGGAGGAGGAGGAGGAGGAGGAGGAGGAGGAGGAGGAGGAGGAGGAGGAGGAGGAGGAGGAGGGGAGGAGGAGGAGGAGGAGGAGAGAAGAAGAAGAAGAAGAAGAAGAAGAAGAAGAAGAAGAAAGAAGAAGAAGAAGAAGAAGAAGAAGAAGAAGAAGAAGAAGAAGAAGAAGAAGAAGAAGAAGAAGAAGAAGAAGAAGAAGAAGAAGAAGAAGAAGAAGAAGAAGAAAGAAGAAGAAGAAGAAGAAGAAGAAGAAGATTATTTCTATGTAATGTCAAGGTTTACTATAGATACTGGCGACTTGTTTGGCTTGTTATTGGACAGGCTGACGTTCTTTTTGGAGCTTCTGTAAAGAAGCAATTTTCCAGAAGTTACATTTATATGAGAAGAAGGGAACAATTTAATATGGTGCTTTAGTCCCACCCACTACTGATAGGCAACCTCTAGAGGAGTGAGATCCAAATCCTGGGTGTGGAGTGGTAGCCCTCAAATCAGATCTGGATCATTCAAGGCTTTTCTGCCCATCTGTGTTGTCTTTTCTCAGGCATGACTTCCTGTTCTTTTTATCTATATATATTTTTAATCCCACTTTTTATTATTTTTATAAATAACTCAAGGTGACATACTTGCCCTTTCCTCCTCTTATTTTCTCCACAACCACTATCTTTTGAGGTGAGTTGGGCTGAAAGAGAGGGACTGGCCCAACGTCACCCAACTGGCTTTTATGCTTAAGACAAGACTAGAACTTACAGACTCCTAGTGATTGGCCCAAAGTCACCCAAGTACCTTTCATGCCTAAAATGGGACTAGAACTCACAGTCTCCTAGTAATTGGCCCAAAGTCACCCAAGTGGCTTTCATGCCTAAGGGAGGACTAGAAGTCATTATTTCCTGGTAAATGGCCCAAAGTCACCCAGCTGATTTTGTTGCAGAAGTTGGAATTAAGAAGTTAACCTTAACCAACCCTAACCAACTCCTGGTTTCTAGCCTGATATCTTCATCACTAGACCAAACAGACTAACTTATTCTTGGGTACGTTCTGTGCTGGAATAGGAAGAAGTCTTCGGTTTTTTCACAAGTTGCCTTTTCATGTGATGCAACATTAAAAATTCTGCAGAGAAGGAGAATGAATTGCGCAGAAAGAAATGAAGTCCCAACTCATCTTCCTCTTGAACACGTTTTCATTTTTTTCTTCCTTCTTGCCAATAAATTTTTGAAAACATTTTCGGTCCGTGAAGCCACTCTTCAAAGCCAAACTTTGCATTTCTTTCCACCACAATCTGCGATGCTCTTTCTTCTATATTGTGTAAGATCGGTATTTTAGAAATGAATGTTTGAAAGGGCATCCATTTTTTGAGCAGAAAGTCACATATCTCTTTTTCATCCCCGAATCCCATATGGTGTGCTGATTTCCTAGCCTTTTGTCATAGCAAAATTGATTTTATAATCTTATTCCTTTTGCCATGAATCTTTCATGTTAGCCGGACCTGAAACTGATTTTGATGCTGTTTTTAAGATGTTGGTGATGAAGCTAAAGAGTTTCAATCCAAACAAATCGCCTTGATTTCACCTGAATCTTTACTTAGTTACTCTGCAGTACCCCAAGCAATCTGCAGTTTATTTCTCTGTTTCTGAGAGCTTAATCCCCCCTTAGCATGCTAATAAATATAGCGTGCTTAACACAGCAGATTAATGTCTCACCTTCATGGAACAGAATGTGTTAGTTTGTTAAAGTGAACGGTGTATGTTATAAACACACATTAATACAGTCTCTCCCTCACACACACAGACACTCACACACATAAACACAGACGCGGAAGCAGGAAAACAAGAAGCCAGTCTTGAATCTTTGACAGCCGATCCACACTGAGATATCTGTAAAGCTCTGGAGACCAGTTTCCTTTGGCAGGTAGTTGAAAAGGCATCGTGCAAAAAGAGAGAATTTTAAAATTAGATTCTGCAGTTCTGGACGCCTAATGGGCACATTTTGTTTCGCTAGAAGGGGGTAAATAAAGTAAAGTGTTGCCCGATATTCCCTAGGTTTGAGATTCTGTTGAAAGCTGCAGATTTGACACAAAGGCAAACAAAAACTTGCAAAATCCCATTTTTTTTCCTTTCGAACTGCTAGTTTTGTTGCCACCGTTGTTTCTGTCTTCTAAATCCTGAGCATCCTTCCTTGTGGTCTTCTTTCCCCCAGATTGCTATTTAATCTGACTGACAGCCAGGACCGCAATAATCTGGTTCTCTGGCATTTGCCACTATTATATGTAGTACTGTCAATTTTGCTTGTAATACATTCTAGGACAAGGGAAATTATTGCTTTTTTTTCCAGGATGAAATTCAGACAGTTCTATCTTGGTTTCCTGTGGGAAGAAAAGAGGCTGGCCATAGTCACAACACAGTGTTTGTGAGATTTAATTAATCGTGCCAAGGTTTTCAAAAAAATACTGGGCTGATCGATCACTCAGCTGATCCCAATGGGTCTCCACGTAGTAGTGCATTCACAACTAAGGCAATGACTGGGGATGTGCATAGTGAACCACATAAATAGAAATCGGATACCCTAGGAATACTCTTCTATTCAAATTAAAGTTGTTTGAGATGCACCATACTCAAATGTACATTAGATTATGCATTCATTTTGGGCAGAGCTATAGAATCTGTTCTTCTCCAGAAAGCAGAACATAGAACATAAAATAACAGAGTTGGAAGAGATGTTGGAGGTCTTCTAGTCCAACCCATTGCTTGAGCAGGTGACCCTACACCATTTCAGCCCAATGGCTGTCCAGGGTCTCCTTAAAAACCTCCAAAGCTATTCCATTGGTTGATTGCTCTCACCATTAGTTAGGTGATGGTTAGTTAGGTTTGTTAAGTAATTTGAAAAAAAAAAACACAGAGAACTCAGATTTTAAGGAAGAATTGTCTATATTGTCTACCAATAGTACCCATTCCTAGATTGGAGTGTTCTGCTCATGGTCACACGTGTCCTAGTTACCTCCCGATTGGACTACTGTAAAACACTCTACATGGGACTGTCCTTCTGGAAGCTTGAGTTGGTACAGAGATGAAAGGGATGTTGGAGGCCTTCTAGTCAAACCCCTTGCTTGATCTCTAAGAGACCCTTTACTATTTCAGGCAAGTGGCTGTCCAGTCTCATCTTAAAAGCCACCAGTGATGGCTTGAAGGCAAACCATTCCACTGGTTAATTGATCTCGCTGTCAGGAAATTTCTCCTTAGTTCTATGTTGCTTCTCTCCTTGATTAGTTTCTATCCATTGTTTCTTGTCTTGCCTTCAGGTGCTTTGGAGAATAGGTTGACCTCCTCTTCTTTGTGATAGCCCCTCAAATATTGGATAACACTGTCATCACATCTCTCCTAGTCCTTCTTTTCACTAAACTAGACATCCTCAATTCCTGCAACCATTCCTTCTAAGTTTTAGCCACCAGCCCCCTAAAGAACATTTGAAGTAGAGCAGCCATCATCTTAACAAATGGGTCTCATCACTCTCTTGCAGGTCATTCCCTTCATGACCATCAAGCTTCATGTTTAGTCATTGTTATTTGACTTTGGAGTAGTCTCCATTGTTGCCACTTTGAGCATGGGCAAGCCACTCTCCATCCACAGGATGGAACATGTCAGAATTCCAAAACGAGATCTCACTTCCGTCCTTGGTCCATGCTGTCAGAAGCAAATTGGAGTTATAGTTGGATATCCTCTGGAGTTCTGCTTGTATCTGGTCCCCAGTTTAAAGAATGAAGCTTGCAGAAGACAATTTGTCGTGATACATTGGATAAACACTGTTGGGGCATTTATGCAAAGCCCATGATTCTCTTGAATTTGTAACACTGAAAAGGTGATGACATTTAGCTGACAAGCAATATTTTTACTTAACATAGATCAAATTTCTCTTGTGCACAGAATATATTTTCTGTGATTGCTCTATGCTTCCAAGCAAAATCTCCTTTGATAGTCTAGTACAGGGGTGTCAAACTCAAGGCCCATGGGCTGGATCCAGCCTACCGGGTGCTTAGATCTGGCTCACGGAGCCACCCTGGAAATAATGAAGGACTGTCCTGCAGTGCTCTGCCAGCAAAAACAGAGTGAGTGGCCTTCCCGAGCTCCATTTTCGGCTGCAATGGCCTCATGCAACCCTCTGCCAGTCAAAATGGAGCTCAGGATGACTGCATGTGACCCTCCCGAGCTCCATTTTTGCTGTCGGAGCACTCAGGCCACCACAGGTGCCCCTGACATGAATCACATTTATTTGGCCATACCCAGCCTGGCCACACACACCCACGCTACCCCGAGGTCAAACACAACCCTGATGAGGGCCTCAATGAAATCAAGTTTGACACCCTTGGTCTAGTAGCAAAAGCTTATATACCACTTTGTAATGCTTTACAGCCTGCTCTAAGCAGTTTTACAGAGTCATCCTTTTTCCCCCAACAATCTTGGTCCTCATTTTACAGAGTCATCCTTTTTCCCCCAACAATCTGGGTCCACCTCGGAAGGACAGAAGGCTGAGTCAAACTTGAGCCTGGTGGGATTTGAACTACCACATTGCAGAAGTAGCTTGCAGTATTGCACTCTAACCACTGTGCCACTGAGGCTCATTTAGTAGATGACCATACTCTTGTACTTTTATCTATCTTGGTTTTGCTTGGGGTAAAGGCCTACATGATGATTCAAGCCGGGACAGCAATGCAGAAGCGCAAAAGTGGCAGAACCAAAGAAATCAGAACTATAAAACCAATTAATGTGAAACTATTTAACATTGCCATTAAGTTGGGCACCCAACTGAATGGGAGATCTGTCTTGATAGAAGTTGGAACCATGAGTGAGTGTTCCAATTTCCCACTGCTATTAAAATGCAAGGCTTTATTTATTCTCACTTTCAAAAGGATGCTCATGATCTGTTATATGTTAACACTATTTTTAGAAAGAGGAAATCATTCAATTTCCACCCACTGGTCATCCAATGATTGTTTTTAAGGTATTGAACAGAGATATCCAAATCCTCGGGGTATGTGTGTGTGGGTGATGGCTCTGTGGTGAAGAAGCTGAGTGTGCTGTATGCTTTGGCATAAAAAAAAAAACAACTTCAGGATCACTTTCTCAGACTTGAATTGACCCACCTATAATACCTTGGGTTCCAATCCTAGGAAAAGACCAACAGCCCATCTGACATAAAAGGTAAAGATAAAGATTTCCCTCGCACATGCGTGCTAGTCGTTTCCAGCTCTAGGGGGTGGTGCTCGTCTCCATTACAAAGCTGAAGATCCAGCGCCGTCCGAAGACGTCTTCGTGGTCATGTGGCCGGCATGATTCAATGCCTAAAGGCACACAGAATGCTGTTACCTTCCCACCAAAAGTGGTCCCTATTTTCCTACTTGCATTTTTACATGCTTCTGAACTGCTAGGTTGGCAGAAGCTGGGAAAAGTAACGGGAGCTCACTCTGTTATGCGGCGCTAGGGATTTGAACTGCTGAACCGCCTGGCCTTTCTGATCAACAAGCTCAGGATCTTAACCGCTGAGCTACCACGTCCCTTCTCCACCTGACATACAGTAACACACCAAATTAATAGGTGTTAAGGAGACCAGATTTGGGTTCCCTTCATTCACATTTCAGACTCTCATAACCCACAAGCCAATGGTTATGAGATGTTTGGAGCGAAATACAGTCACACTGCAAATTTCTCCTGAGCTCTCTTTGGAAAGGTGTAACACCAAGGAGAGCAAGACTAAAACAATCCAATCAATAGTCCTTGAAACTTTTGGAACTAAACATCAGGGAAATGTATTTAAATAGGAGTCATGTTGGAGAAAATTACATTCAAAACAACGTGAAGCTCTCCACTGAATATGTTCTTCCGCGCAAAATATATCTTGTATTACAGCGGCCAATCCCAGTTGTTTATAGTCCACCCTGTTTTTGCAAGAGAAATGAATGCTGTGGAATTTGCATTCAGGAGATTTCCATACTGCTAAAGTTCCAGATGACAAATGGATGTGGAATTTTTTTTTTTTAACTCAGTCTTGATGGCAGAAAAATCCTATTTCAATAAAACTACCCACTGAAATACTGCCCTTCTCTCACAGATGGCAAAATGTTTTGAATTTATACCAGTCCTTAGCTGACAGTGGGGTTGATTTTTGAATAAACACACACTGTGGGATTTTTGTGTGAGCTGGGCTAATTTTAAACCTCCTCCAAGACCTGGACAAAGGACCAATTCCTTATACCGATTCCCATATCTGCTTTGCTCATTCTTTTTCCACCTATTTATGGAGAAAAATCATGAGGCCAGGGATTAATCTCTCTTTTTTTTTCAACACATGGATTGTTTCCTAACACCTGGGTGCCCAGGTGCATAGCCGCTTGAAATGAAGGCTCACGCTGAGGTCCTTCTATTGAGGCACAGACAACCATTCAATCTGTCTTCCTTGGGTTCCAACATGATAGAAACTCTACGATGAAACAAGCACTCTACAGCCATCAGTGAGCATGCCTTTTCTCAAGGTCCTGTGGTGAAGAAACTTCTGGAACAATGTTGGCATACAAATTAGTTTCCAAGAGGGAGGTGAAAAGGTAAGCTCTTTGTATCAGGTCCACTGTGTTTTCTCTTTTAATTCAACTCTTCTTTCTCTTCAATTCCTCTCTGTCTCATCTCCTATCTTTAGATGAAAGCAGCACCTGCCTATTTTAGTTTGGCCTTCTACCTCTTCAAGCTGCAATGAAACACCCATACATTGATGCAAATGGCTGTTTGTTTAGGAGCGGGTTTTATAACTCAACATTAGCATTAGTATTAGTTTACTTTATTGTCATTGCACCTCATAAGATGAAATTAAATACCATCTTCAGTGTACATTATGACTATGAAAATAAACACAAACACGCATCCTTTGCATTTGATACATTGAACTGAAAACCCTGATACTGCATTAATATTGCACTATACAGTACAATTCAACAGAGCTGCTGCCCTGGGATAGAATGGGCAGTTTTTCAGCCTATTTGTCCTTGTTTTTATTATTCTGTACCATCTGCCAGATAGTAATAGTTCAAAAAAAGGGTGTCCAGGATGAGATGGATCTTTAAGGATGTTTTTAACTTTCTTAAGGCAGCAGGAGCTATAAAGCTCTTCCAAAGAGAGGAGAGGGCAACCAATGATCTTCTGGGCAATGATGTTAACCCTCTGGAGTGCTGTCCTATCTGCCACTGTGCAATTGGCAAACCATACACAGGTGCAGTAAGTTAAGATACTTTCTATGATGCAGCAGTAGGTCACCAGCAGCTTTTCATTCAGTTGTTTCCTGAGAAGTCTCAGGTAGTATAATCTCTGTTGGGCCCTTTTGACCAGGGCTGCAATGTGAGCACCCCAGGTCAGGTCCTCTTTTATGGAAACACCCAGAAACTTAAAACTGGACACTTGCTCCACTCAGTCTCCATTGATAAGCAAGGGCTGGATGACTGATCTGCTCTAGTCTAGTAAATCAGTTTATTAAAATTAGTCTAGTAAATAGGCTAGTCTAGTGAAGAGAAGGACAGGGGAGACATGATAGCAGTCTTCCAATATTTGAGGGGATGCCACAGAGAAGAAGGGGTCAAGCTATTTTCTAAAGCACCTGAAGGCCAGACAAGGAATAACGGATGGAAACTGATCAAGGAGATATTTAACCTGGAAATAAGGAGAAACTTTCTGACAGTGAGAGCAATCAACCAATGGAACAGAAGTTGCCCTCGGAAGTTGTGGGAGTGCCATCATTTGAGACCTTCAAGAAGAATTTGGACTGCCATTTGTCAGAAATGGTGTAGGGTCTCCTGCTTCGGTGGGGGGTTGGACTAGATGACCTATAAGGTCCCTTCCAACTCTGATTACCTGTTATCTGTTCCTTCTAAAGTCCACTATAAGCTCCTTGGTCTTATTGGTGTTGAGGACCAAGTTATTGTCTCCACAGCACCATAAATGTTAACTTAGGGCATTCTGGTAATTTTTTTTCCACATCAAGGTCTATAATATATCATACGATTTGGAGAAGTGCAAATCCAAAGAATGGTTGCAGCTTTAATCCCTGTACTGGTCTGGAATTGTGAAGAGGAAGACATGTATCTTCCCTTGTGGCCATATCTGAACCTCAAGTACATCTTCAAAATGTATTTTTCACAAACACTTCTGAGTACAATTCAGGCTGCTGATTGTCTATGAAGCTTTCAAGGCATAGGTCTGGATACCTAAGGGGCCTCCTGCATTTTGATGCTTCAACCTCTCTGGTGAGGCCAGTTATATTGTGTATGGCATCGATGAAGCAACGGCATCTTACAAGACCCTGGAAGTGAGCCTTCTCAATGATGGCTCCTGACCTATGTTTCCACCTATTGATTTTTTTTGGCAAGTAGCTGAAAGTCTTTTTGCTCTTCCATTTGCTATCATTTCACTTAACCAAAAACACCTGTATTCTCCCAGTTATCTCTTCTTTTCCTCTCTTATTTCATTTAAGCTGCTAAAAATAGCACAACCCATTTACAGTTTCAGTAATTTAGCTTGGGCTAAAGATATTTCGAGGCATTTCTCAAAGAACAGTAGACGGGACAGAATCATTTGGAGCATTTGGAGACAAAATGGAGATCGAGAGATGCCCCATTAGGCTATTGGCTCTGCTCAAGTGGTTGAAGCACAATCCAGGTGAGTAATTCAAGTCTGTTTATTTACTAGTCATCATCTATCTTTACACAAGAGCAAAATAAAATTTTGGGGGGAAGAATAGGGATTATATCACAGAGGGCTCCTTGGTGCTCTCTGAGTTTAGTTGTTTTCTTGCAGATGTTTCATGAGCCAACTAAGTAACTTCATCTATTCTAGTAAGAAGTGGGATTTGCTCTCAGTTTATATTCTAGTGCAGAGGTCTTCAAACTTGACAGCGTTAAGACTTGTGGACTTCAATAGAATAGAATAGAATTCTTTATTGACCAAGTGTGACTGGACACACGAGGAATTTGTCTTGGTGCAAATGCTGAACCATTAAATGCATAGGTCTTTGGTCCTCTAGGTTTTATGGTTGCTGTCCTTGAACCATCCACAAACCCTTGCCATGTGCTTAATGGTTGGTTTGAGGTTGGTTTTATAGTTCATTCACAAAAGTAGAAAAATTGCAAGGTGTCTATCCCTAAGCAAAAGAAGATACAAATCAGATTGAGATAGGTTTTGTTGTGTATTAATATCTGGAAATGTGGAAGCTTCATACGCCTATTTTTCATGACCATTGCATTGTCAGCTAATGCTCTAAACCTTTCAGTGACCTCAGCTTGCTAGATCACTATAACAGCAACACTATTGCTAGATCACTATAACAGCAGCCATAGAGCTTTGCATGGTTAATTAAAATTACATGAGCCCAACTGAAGGAACACTGTCACAATATGGTGTGTTAAAAGAAGGGATGATACAGAAAAATGTAATTACTTATGAATAAATTATCTTGGAAAAGGAGAGGAAATGATATATATCAAGGGAGACACTTGAACTCATTAGCGAAAGTTAATTATTGAAGGACTTTAAAAATGTAAAACAAAATATTTCCTTAAGTTTGCATTTTGCCAGTATTGTTTAAATGCTCAATATAGATACATAGCTCTAACACTACAGGGAGCAGATAAGAAAGGCTGGTTAGCTCGTTGCCCACATTAAGTTATAATGAGTTTTTAAAAAGATCTGGCTTAATGTGATGTTTCTGTGAATGGTGCCTTAACGTGTTGTGTGAATTTAGTTATGAACAAAGGCAAATATATGTACCCCAGGATAATGTTGCAGGATCCAATCTGGATCAGTCAGTGGACCAAAGGTTCAGTCTTCCGAGCTTTCAGACTAATGTTGGATCCCACCGTGAAGGAACTTCTCTATCATCAGAATGTGTGTGAGAAGTCCCCCGAGGATTTCTCTCTCACACATATCTGGTGAAGGAGAAGTTCCCTGAAGATCAGCTTCTGGCACAAGACCGAAACCTCAGAAGGCTAAACTTGTGGTCCTAGTGATTGACCGAGATTGGATCCTGACTTTAATTAACATTCCATATGAAAGGAACCTCAACTTTTTCTTTATAAAGTGGGTTCTAATACAGATGCCTTACATGTTGGTTCCTAGATTGTGCTCATCAGGTGTACATAAAGAAGAGATTCTAGGCTTAGATATCTATCAAGGCTTCTAAAAGGTTCATCTCCCCGTTGGCAGGGATTCCAGAGTTTCATAACGGAATAAGCAATGGAGGCAACTTGGAACTATAATGTCACACAATCTTTTTCTTAACATGGTATCAATTTAGATTTTTATGAGGAACCTATAGGGCTCCAGATGTTGCTAAAATCACAATTCGTAATATTCATGAATTGCCAATGAAAACTGGAGTCTGAAAGCTTGTAATTTTTGCCACCTACAAACCACAACGGGGTGGGGGAGAGAAATGGGTGGCTTCCTTTTTTGAATTCTGATGTCAGTACATCATGTTGTTTCTGTTGTAGTGTTGCAAAGCACGTTTCATAGTTTGCTTCCCTTTGTGGAGATTTAAGCTCCTATGTAGGAGAAGAGGAAAAGAAGGAGAGAACAGAGGTAGTCCACTAGTAGAATATAGTCTGGAGTCTGGAAGATATTGCTTCCCAGAGGGCAAACAGGCAGCAGAGCACAAAATGGCTGGCAGGCAGCAAAGAATCAAGACAGCTCCTTCCTAGCAGTTCATAGAGTATATCCACGGTTATGTAGGCAGTTGCTTTAATCTGGCAAGATTCTGTCTACAGGCGAACAACAATAAAGGAATTACTCAGAAATAATCCCTGACCATCATCACCTTCCTCACTCTATCCATTGCTATCGTGCCACTAGAGAAGAAGTCCCACCAATTCTGTTATGCACTTGCCCATCTCTAATACTGACCCCTGTTGTATCTCATTCAGTGCTTTTCAGCTATGAACTGGCCTGTATATTGAATTTGGATGAGTTATAGAGCTTTGTGGCATATATTAAAACTCTAGGGAGAAAGAATCCAGGAAATCCTTCATACCTGACACTTGTATCAATGATGGGGTTGAAACAATATATTTACTAGTAGGTATTTAAAATTATTTACATGTCCTGGGTCTTTTCCAGAGCTTGCTCAATATTTCTGTAGAATCGTTATTAATTAACACTTCAATATCTTGTGATATTTGAATCACCACCAAGTTTTAGCCGGAGGCAAAGCAGCCTCATTCCCTCCTCCCACACAAGTTCATTAACATTTCCTGTGGTTATGCAGTCATTAAGTTAGGGATCTCATTATGTTGCCATTAGGATAACATAAAACCAGTTCCAGTGTAGCACATTTGTTAATTATAAAGTAATCTAAACCAATCCAAAAAGAGAATCTATTTGATTTATTCTAATTGTTTATAGATGCTATAAATCGCCCTCCAGTTCTCTCCTTCTGAGCAGATTCCTAGGGGGCGCCACAAGACCAAAGAGTTGGATACCAGCAAGAGGGTCCTGGGCATTATCGACCAGATTTAAAAGAAAACAATTCAGAGATTTTGTAGGTAATGGCGAAAACCTATTTTAAAGGCATTTGCTGACATCTGGAAAGCTTCAGAGCCATTCCAGGCAATTACATTGTGGCTGGAAGATCGGTCTTCTGCTTGAGAGAAGAAAAGAAATGAGCCTTCCCAAATAATGGGGATATTGGAAAGCAGTCAGGAAAAATAGCTAGGTACAGTCAAAATCAGGGCTGGAAGGTATGTTTTTGTTATCTAGTTACTTGGAAAGAATAAGGTTCCTTAATCTACCAAGGCTGTTTTTTAGTTGCATGCCATTAAATATAAGTTGCAAGCTATTGCAGAACACGGAATATTTTTTATTTATTATTTAGTTAGAGAATTTATATAACTGCCCATTCACTTAGGCCGCTTACAAAGAACATAGAATCATAGAGTTGGAAGGGACCGTCCCGTGTTCGTTCAGAAGAATCTATATACTGTAGAATAGAAGAGAATTCTTTATTGGCTAAGTGTGATTGGACACACAAGGAATTTGTCTTTGGTGTATATGCTCTCAGTGTACATAAGAAAAAAATAAAATGCATTCATCATAGAATCATAAGATACATCACTTAGTAATAGTCATAGGTTACTATAAGCAATCAAATCATACATAGGTTATTAATACACAATCCAAACATACTAGGAAAACAAATAAAACAATATAAATTGTAAAGATACAAGCAACATGGTTATAGTCATAAATGGGAAGAGATAGGTAATAGGAAGGATGAGAAGAATAGTAATACAGTCTTACTAAGTAATTTGACAGTGTTGTAGGAGTTAGTTGTTTAGCAGAGTGATGTCATTTGGGGAAAAACTCTCCTTGTGTCTAGTTGTTCTGGTGTGCAGTGCCATATAGCGTTGTTTTGAGAGTAGAAGTGGGAACAGTTTATGTCCAGGATGTGAGGGGTCTATAGATATTTTCACAGCCCTCTTTTTTACTCGTGCAGTATGCAGGTCCTCGACTGAAGGCAGGCTGGTAGCAATTGTCTTTTCTGCAGTCCTAATTATATCATTCTGGACAAATGGCTACCCTGTCTGTCTGTCTGTCTTGCTGTCTCTTTCTCTCTCTCTCTATCCAAAATCACTGAGCAGATAAGCATACATAGCCTCATTTTCCCCCCCTATTTATTATCTAAGAATAGTGTGGAGAAATGGATTGGGTGGGACTGGAGAGGTTTACCTTCATGGAGAGACACATTTAACCATGGAACTACAGTTGATTCTACTCGACAGAGTTGATGGACTATGTAATCCACCACCTTGAACTCCCACAGAAAAGATAAGATATAACCCTGACAAATAAAGTGAATGAAATCCTCCTTATTTCTTGCTAAAATAGCGCTCAGCAAGGCAGATGGAAATAAAAACACATTTGAATAGGAACGTTTACAATATTAAAACAGTGATTAAAATATCAAATAGAAACATGCTGGGTCTAGGGATCTACACTCACTAAATGAAGGTTAGTAGAGCAAGTAGTTCAAATGCTCCAAGTTTATCTGATTTTTTTATTGTTATTTCTCTTGAGACAATGCAGGATTTCAAAAGCTGTGCTTCATCTGATTAATTTTTATTCAATTTCATTTCCAAGGATTTTTTAGTTTTAATAAACAAGCACATACAGTCTTGGACAATGAAGGAGCATGACAAATGAGGTAGAAAGGGAGACAGAAATATAACTAAAATGAACAATGTTGTTCATAAGGTACCCAAGATACAGACACAATGACTTATCAGAGAAACTTAACTTGCTACAGAAAATACAATCCATATTCTGTGGGAGGATATAGGAAGTAAAGCATTTTATTTGAGAATATCTTGATACTGCCTCATTATTATCATACCAATGTGATCTTACCTCGTTCCACCAAATTTTGAAAGAGCCATTCAGAGAGAATTGGAACCTCTTTCAGTGACCAAACTTGCTAGACTTTGCTTCCAGTTCCTGCATGTATTGCTAAAGTTGCAAAAAGATAACACAACTGGATTGTTATCTCAATTCAATAGCACACGTGTTGCCATTGTAGGTCATCAGAAAACCAAACTGAACATCTACCTCAGGGGTGGGATTCAAATTTTTAACAACCAGCTCTGTGGGTGTGGCTTAGGTGGTGGGTGTGGCTTAGGTGGTGGGCATGGCTTGGTGGTCATGTGACTGGGTGGACATGGATTGGTGGTCATGTTATTGACTGGGTGTGGCCAACTCAATATCACTCACATCAAGGCATGCATCTTCTCACCTGGCCTCTCATGACTGTGGAGATGCTGCAACAGTCGTTAAGTGTGAAACATGGTCATAAGTCACTTTTTTCAGTGCCACTGTAACTTTGAATAGTCACTCCACACAACCAAAGTACCAGCAAAGGAGGGGAAAATAACTCCAGAGACATTCCTGAGACAGGAAGTCTAGTCCTGCCAAGAATGTAATAAGGGTTAACGAAGAGGCAGTTTCTGTAAGCAACGCCAGAATGTTTCCTTCCTGCCTTCCTTACAGGATTAGGCCAGTAATTTCTTCTAACAACCAGTTCTCCTAACTGCTTAGAATGTTAACAACCGGTTCTAGGGAATAGGTGTGAACTGGTAGATTCTCACCCCTGATCTACCTGTGCACAGACTGTATAATGATGCTTTTAGCCCAACTTTCCTCAAATGGGGCATACTCTACATATCTTCAGTGTTTCTGTAATGGTTGTATTGATTGGGGCACTTTGATATCTACTGTATAAGGTGCCTAGGAAGGAAAAAGCTCCTCAATCAATAACATGTTGACTCTAAGAGGCACCTAAGGATGATGCGGTGGCTCAATGGTTAAGTCACTGGGCTTGTCAGTTGGAAAGCCAAAAGCCCAGGTTCAAGATCCAAGCACCACATGATGGGGTGAGCTCCCATTCTTGCCTCAGCTCCTGCTATCCTAGCAGTTCAAAAGCATGCAAATGCAAGTAGATAAATAGGTACCATGTTGCTGGGAAGGTAATAGCACTCTTTGATGTCAGCTGCCACATGACTGTGGAAATGTCTTCAGACAGCACTGACTTAATGGCCTCGAAACAGGGATGAGCACCACTCCCTATAGTCGACTAGCGGAGTAAAATCGGTATGGGGAATCCTAAGAGGCACCAATGAGACACAGTTACTGGGAGAGTGGTTATTGTCCCACTTCCTTCTTCGTATTTACAGATGGAAACTTTTGGAATGGACTTGATTGGTCAGAAGTTTAGATTTGCCAGTTTAATATAAATGAATTTTCTGCTAGTGTTAATTTATGCAGCTTCGGAAATTATATTCTCACTTCTATCTGGAAGGTGATCAATTTGCTTCCCATTTCTAATAGGAATTTAAGAACATTTATAGTTATCTCCAGAGAACTGGGAAGAGAACAGGAGGGTTTTCTCCATTCCTTTTTGTTCACAGTTCAACATGGATTTAAACAGGAGCAAGAACAAATTTTGTCCGAGCTTAATAACTATGTAGAAGAAAGAGGTTTCATTGCTTTAATTATATTCCTCACTGTTTCTCATAAGCCACTGCATTTATTAATATAGCTGGAGCTTATATTAGAGAATCAATCTAATATATTCTCTTCCTCCTCCTCCTCCTCCTCCTCCTCCTCCTCCTCCTCCTCCTCCTCCTCCTCCTCCTCCTCCTTGTCTTCTTCTTCCTCCTCCTCCTTTTTCTTCTAGAAGGAATAGTGAATCTGAACAAAAGAATAAGGTCATAGCTGATCCTTTTTCTCATCAACTTTATCTGCCTCCTCTCAAATTCCCCCTTGTCCAGGTAAATGAAACAGATCAGCATACCACATTTTTGATCAAAGAGTTTCATTCACTGATGATGTATGTTGCCTTAGCTATACATCTTTCTCACTACTCTGAATGTAACAGTAAACACTCATCGGATAATTAAGTATTAGACCGTTAGAAGAGGACCCTGCAGCAATATTTTGTAAAATGCATATACATACATGCATATTGTATATAAATAATTTTTCTCCTCTTGGAAATTTTTTCTCTCTCTTACACTCCAGCCAGGCAACTAGCCAGAAGGGATTATAAATCTTAATCACTAAATCACTACCTGTTTGCACATTTCCTTTTTTTCCCCATTTTCAGTTAATGCCTGGAATAAACATTCTCCTCATTGTTTTTCCCTTGTAGTTCACATTCACTATTCTTTGGGATTTCTTTCAAATTTCAGAGGAGACAAGAATCAAGAGGAAACTCCCCTGGGTAAAGTATGGCATGGTTGCACTTCCTTAATTAGGAGATGACCAAGAGAAGATGGACAGATGTCTTTTTTTCTTTAATTGTACAATCACCCCTCTAATCTCTCTGCTGTCCACCTAGTTACCTCTGAGAATGTGAGATTAGTCCTGTCCTAGATTCCTCTAGTCAGTATTTATAGGAAGCCATGGAAATGACCTCAGAAAAACTGGACAGAAGCTGTCAAGAAAACAAGAGGTCCAAAAACGTGAATTAGAATAAAATAATAAAGAGGTGGAAAGGTCTTCTAATCCAATCCACTGCTCAAGTAGGAAGCCTCACACCATTCCAGACAAGTGGCTATCCAGTCTTTTCTTAAAAGCCTCCAGTGATGCAGTTATTCCATTGGTTGATTGTTCTCACTGTTAGGAAATTTCTCCTTAGTTCCAGGTTGCTTCTATCCTTGATTAGTTTCCACCCATTGCTTCTTGTCCTGCCCTCAGGGGCTTTGGAGAATAGTTGACCTTTTCTTTGTGGGAGCCCCTCAAATATTGAAACACTGCTATCACATCTCTCCTAGTCCTTCTATTCACTAAACTAGACATATCCAATTCCTGCAAAAGTTCTTTGCAAGTTTTAGCCTCCAGCTCTCTAAAGAACATTCGAAGTAGAGCAGCCATAATACATGGGACCCACCACTAATTGATATTGAAACACAGCTATCATGTCACCCCCTAGTTCTTCTTTTCACAAAAGTCCTTCTTTTTACATTTAAGTCAGTTTTCTGATTGGCCTGCATCATATGGCTGATAGCATTCCATATTACACAACAGGCATTAGTTGCATTTTTGATACCTGCAAATCGGACATCAAAATAGCTCTCTTCTCACATCCCTTGCCTCCTTGTACCAAGTATGTAGAGAGGGACAACCCCAGGCCTGGCAGCAACACTCAAATATTAAAACAAATAACCACTGACAGATTTGCCCTCTAGCATTTATATATCTGCACAGTTCTGTGCCATAGGTGATCATTTTATCAATTTTGCTGTTATTATACCTTTATGATTGGAATTAGTGAACTTCGATAGCTATGATTGATAAGCTGCCTTATGATGTTGGCACAGGCTGTAGCCCTTAAAGAAATCATCTTAAAACAGGGAGCCAGGACGTATTTCAATGAGGGCAAATCCTAAATACAGATAAGACTTACTTTGTCCTATGTGTTCCTTAGCCAAGCTCCTGGTCTGCCTTATTGCAAAAACAACTACTTTAGTTTTGGATTAATTGACATTCAAGAAGTTGAGTGTCAGTATACACTAAATCCTCTAGAAATTTGCCTAATCCATTTTGCAGCCAACTAAACCAGTGGCCAAATAAATGTCTTGGAACAACATATTCCACTGGTGGATTGCACACCGTGTAAAGAAGTATTTTTCCATATTTTTTCCTCGTTAGTTTATGCTTAAGATAAATCCTAATGGAAGACACAAGGATGAAAGTCTGTCTCATCATTTTTTTTCAATTTGGGAATTGAGGCCAATTGGAGACACTTCAGAGAAACGAAAATATGGAAACAACCTGTTCAGTAGTATCATCTGCCAACTTCAGCGATAAAATCAGTTTAATGCTATCCAGAGAAATTTCAAGCAAGCAAACAAAAACAAAACAAAAAATATCAAAGCACTGAGAAAGAAAGAAAAAACATACCTGCCTCTTCTCAATGGAAGAAGACTCTTGAGAAATTGTGAGGCAGATTTTGGCAACTCCCTTTTTACCCTTATTGACATTCTACTGATCCTGGAGGACACAGAGAAGCATCTTTTGAGATTTAATGCAATTGGTTATGTCCATTTTTAAACCTTTTTTTTTAAGAATAGCAGAAAAATGATCTGAGCACCCTAATACCTCCCAAATGTCAGCATTCCAAGTAATGCACCCATAGAAATTAGAACTCTGAAGCAGGAAAATTCCTCAAAGAACAGTTTTATCGTCAATATCATATTGACACAACTGGTGAAAGCCAATTCTAAAAGTTCCCTGGCTTTCACCCAATTAAAAAGTGAACGTTTCCCCTTTCCCTCCCAAGTCACAGGTCACACTGTCCAATCCAGGAGCTAGCTGGTTGCTTGGTTACTTCACTCCCCCTCTGGTCAGCCATCTGTGAGAATGCCCTCTGGTTCCCACAGGAAAACTTTATTATTTTGGCTACAAACCCAATCTATCTATTCCCCCCTCCCTCTGTTGTGTGGCAACCCTGAAGTCTCCAAAATGGCCTCAGCTATGATCACTTCAGGGTTGACACCAAGGTTGTCACCAAGCTTATTGACATTGAACCAACAGAATTTGCTGTTAGTGGGAAGGATAAGAGGAAAAGGAAAAAAAGGGAAAAAAAAGAAAAGAAAAGAAAAGAAAAGAAAAGAAAAGAAAAGAAAAGAAAAGAAAAGGTGTTATTGTCAGGGTTCCAACTGATGCCCTAATGAAAGCAGGAGCCTCAAGCAAAGTTTCAAAAAAAAAAATTCAGTTGTTTATTAGGAGCAACATGTCAGCAAAACTAGTGAAGCCAGATCTGACCCCACTCAGTTCACGCCTTGCCTCTGACTCTGTTTCCCCTTCCCCTCAAGATGTATCCTCAGTCACATTCCCCAACAAAACAATTTCATGGGTCATAGAAGTCACTCCCTCCTGCTGTTACTGGTTTCTGTAGAGATGGCCTTGACTTTAGCTGGCTAGGATGTGCAAATTCCTTGGTGCAACTGTGTGAGATCCAAATTCCTCAATGCAACTGCAGGGCTCAATTCCTTCATCCCCCTGCTCATGGCAACTCAGAAGCAGGTTAGGGAAGCTTCGTGAGTTGACAGTTATCTTTTCAGGGTCTCTATACCATGCCTCAGAAAGGAATGGTTCTAACTTGTGCTGATGACCAAAATCTGGTGTTCTCTCTCTCTCTCTCTCTCTCTCTCTCTCTCTCTCTCTCTCCCTCCCTCCCTCCCTCCCTCTCTCTCTTCTTTGGCATCACACCCAGAGGTCAGGAGACATATTAAGCTCCTCTGGGTCTGAACTAACTGCCAATGCAAATGAAAGAAATTATGAGGCAGTCTGTAGCTCATCTTGCATTTTGTCAGACATCCAGAGAAGAAATGAATTTAGGAGAAGCATAATTAAAATGTGGCCCATGATAATGTCTAGTCAATCAAGCAATAAATGAAGAATGGTCCGTTTTAGGAAGCTTCTCTGAAATGGATCTACATAATTTATTTTTTGATTCTCTTTTACAAAAGAAGAATCCTGGTGTCAGGAGCAGGCTAGGACAGTGGTGGAGTCATTGAAAAGATGTATCTGGAGACTGATGTCTTGCATCTTGACTTGTGCATGCATTATAAATATCTTTGCAGATGTACAGCATTAAAGAACCATTGCTTTTAAAAAAATGTTTCTCTGTCACCTTTGCGATCTTTCGTTCTCACATTTTTATGTACAATCAAAATGATTAAATTGTGATTAAACTGTATGAAATGAAACTTTATTATTTCTAGGTTTGGAACTAAAAATATTCTGGGCATCACATTTTGGGAAGGAATCAGAGAAATGAGATAATTTCTCTGTCAGCTTGGAAGCCATTTTTCTTTGTGGCTTCTGGGCTTCCACATTCAGTGCTTGGGGATTTGGTGGGGGGTGAGATTTCAAGGAGTGGTGGAACATTAGCCACAACAACATTCCTTTCTCAGAAAGTCAAGGACATGTTACCCTGCAGAGAAGTGACTGGGGGTAGTCTCCAGTTGGAACAAAGTAACGATTGGACCATGTGATGGACTATTGGGTGCAGGGGTTGGATTTTGGGTTCGGAAAACCAGGAAATTTTAGACTCAGGTTTTCCCCAGGTGTGCCAAAATGACATCTCTAATAAAATGGATCTTTGGGAAGATGATATTCTCGGAGTCTTTTTCTTCGGAGGTTGTTACTTGGAACGCTAATATTCTCAGGACACCAGAAATGGAGTTTTCCTACAGCATTTGAAGAATGCAAATATGAGAACATCCTTTTGTGAACTGAAACAATGACTCAGAAAAGGACAACAAGAGTTTCTGGAACAGGGGTCAAGCAATGTTCCTCTTTGTTTTGATGATTCAGAGGAGAAGCCAAATTTGTAATAACTTAGAGGGAAAGGTTAATGATGCAGTACTTCATGAGTAATTTATTCCATGTATGCCAATGCAATTTGTCATAATTACTACATCAGGAGGTGAAGAAGCCATCTTCGTTAGCCTAAAAATGAAGATATTCCTCTCCACCCTAATTTAGAGCATCTTGATGAAGATGGTAGCACTAAATTGAACCTGATTGATCTCCAAAAATCTAAGCAGGATTGGAACATCACTGAGAAAATACTAGGGCTGTAGGCATAACTGGGAAGTAATAAACACTTTAGTGGAAGGAGGTAAATAATCATCCCCCAAAAGTGGCTTTACCAAAAGACAACTGGATTTTTTTGGCTTTCTTTCCCTTTCCCATCCTAAAGATGCTTTTTTCAAGAGGCAACTGGACTTTCTGGTTTTTCTTTGAAGATGTTTTATTTCTCGTCCAAGAAGCTTCTTCAGCTCAGAGCTGAAGGAGCTTCTTGGATGAGAAGCAAAATGTCTTCAAAGAAAAACTAAAAAGTCCAGTTGCCTCTTGAAAAAGCACCTTTGGGACAACTGTGACCTGGATGACTGAGAATTTCCAAAGACATTTAACTATGCCAGAACTGAAGAAGCTTCTTGGATGAGAAGTGAAACCTCTTTAAGTAAAAAAACAGAAAGTCCAGTTGCCTCTTGAAAAAGCACCTTTAGGACAGTCGTGACCTGGATGGCTGAGAATCTCCATAGACATTTCTTTGAAAATGTTTCACTTCTCACCTAGGAAACTTCTTCAGTTATGAAACTTCTTCATAACTGAAGAAGCTTCATAACTGAAGAAGCTTCATAACTGAAGAAGCTTCTTGGAGGAGAAGAGAAACATTTTCAAAGAAAGAAAGAAAAAAGCAAGAAAATCCTTTTGCCTTTTGGAGAAAACACCTTTGGGACAACCATGACCTGGATGGTTGAGAGTCTCCATAGACAAATGGTCAACTATTTGCATTGCCAAGTAAATGACATGAAGATGCCATGGAATGTAAGGTTGTAAGGTTATTCCTCAAGGACTAACCTAATTGGAATATATGCCTGATCATGAAGTGGTACATCCAGATCATTTTTTTCAATTCTTCTCCCCATCATTTTTCTTGGTTTTACCCTTGATCACTTACTCAATAATTAAATCACTTGCATACTTACTTAAGCACCACCAGTGTAGCCCTTTACCACCCCATTACCTTTAATATGGAATAATAACCTTTTTACCAAGCAAACAGGCCATCTCAGACAGTTAATGTCTGTTTTCAGTGGAGAAAG
Organism: Pseudonaja textilis; assembly: GCF_049901715.1. Classification (NCBI taxonomy): domain Eukaryota; kingdom Metazoa; phylum Chordata; class Lepidosauria; order Squamata; family Elapidae; genus Pseudonaja; species Pseudonaja textilis. Next base: position 15,321,233 of record NC_142000.1, read on the forward strand.
GTGTTGAAATGTCAGTAACTTAGCTGGTACTTTTTGCCTTCCACAGGTAAATACAGAGGATTTTTTTTTTAAAGAATGCCTCCTAATGTCTTTACAGCGTCTCAAGGGTACAATTATACCATCAGATGTGGCACCAGAAGCAAATCTGCGACTGCCCCTCCCTCTGTGTTTACACAAGTGAGATGTTTAAATTATCTGGTTTCTAGTGCATGGTGAAACAAATTAGCATTTGCAAGGAGAGAAATCTGCAGAAATCAAAATTCGCTCGCTGAATGCGTGCAGTAATTCTGGAGGGCCAGGTAGTACATAACAATATGCGCTGGACCTCTGGTTGAATGAAGGATAAATGGAAACAGGGGGCAGAAGGTTATTTTAAAGCTGCTTCTCTGTTTCCAAGCAGATCCCTTTATTGTTTCTGGAGAGATAGATAGTCCTCAACTTAAAATCATTTGTTTAACGATGGTTCAAAGTTGTAAAGGCATTGAAAAAAGTGACTTACAAGTGTCCTTGTAAGGACCCCACACCAGTGGTGAGATTCAAATAATTTTACTACTGGTTCTGTGGGCGTGGCTTGGTAGGCATGATAGGAGAAGGTGTGATGACCCAGGGTGGGATACAAAACAAGTACAGTCACAGAAAACAGGTGAAGCCCCTTTTATTCCTTCACTTTGCTTCCAAACTCCGAATATCTTTGACGGAAGACAAAGAAACTCCCACACAGTTACATGAAGAAGGAAAAAAGCAACACAAATCAGGCAAGATAAGGGCTGGAGGATGTCCACAGCTAGCACACACTGGGAAGGATGCCAAACTCAGAGAGGAACTATAAACGAGAGATATTTACATGGTTTGTTTCCAGTGTTCGCCAGCATGCAGGTCCTTACAGTTATCACAGCTCTATCCCATGAAGAGGATCAAGGCCCACTCCTCCTGAGTAGACTATGTCTCTCCCTTATCCTCTCCTCCCGGCATGCCTTAGGATGGATAGGGGATGGGCCTGGGTCCTCCTCTGACTGCTCAGCCAGGCTCTGCCCTTCCCCAGCCTCCTCCACAACCTCTGGAGCCACACTTCCACTCCCTGTCGGCTGTTCCTCCTCTCCCTCAGAGTCAGTCTCCACCATGGGCATGACATAAGGATACTCAAAAATCTCCATTCCCTTCCCACTCTTGGGGAAGGTTACTGCAAAATCCCATTCCCTCCCCACCCCACTAACCTGCTTTCCAGCTCCATTCTCCTGTGCTGGGCAACAAAAGAAGACCCAGCCAATCATCTGTGAAGCAGAGAATAGATGGGTGTGGGTCAGTCAGATTTGCCGGTCCCCCGAACTACTCAAAATTTCCGCTACCAGTTCTCCAGAACTGGTTAGAACCTGCTGAACACCACCTCTCCCCAACAGTCATGTGAGTAACATTCAGACTGTTGGCCATTATCACGTATTCACAACAGTTTGGGGATCACCATTTACAACCTTCCAACAAGCAGCCGATAAAGGAAGCCAGATTTGCTTAAGCAACCACATAATTCACTTAACAACATGGAAGAGTATTAAAATTTGATTTGGCAGTTGGCTTGGGGCCTGAGGGGGGCTCTCACCACTGGAGGAGGTTGATGGGGTAAGGAGACCTTATCCCCATGCCAACCATCTCTTAATCCTGATGGTTTATATAGTTTTACATTTTTAATCTGCACAATTTTAACATTTTATTTTATTTAGCTTTAAACTTCCCAGAGTGGCCTTACAGGGGAGATGGGAGGCAAAAGACAGGCTCTCAAAAGGGCATTTTAGGGAATTCAATGGCTACAATTAATATATATATTGACAGAGACCACCCTACCACATCCTCCATCCTGCAGCCTTCTGAGCCATCGTCCTGCATCTGTCTTCCTCTCTCGCTTAACCTTTGCAAGACTAATGGGAGCTCTGCTATCTATTTTATCCTAGTCCAGCTCCAGTTATCTGTTTCTGCTGCATGATCTTGTCAGAATGATTGTCAGTATTAGGATAAAACTAGCAAAGGCAGAGCCATCTTTATGAACTGATGAACGATCAGCCATGAGAAAAGAGAAAGAGAAGAGAGGAGAGAGAAAAGAGGAGAGAGAAAAGAAAGACTAGGGGTGACATGACAGCAATGTTCCAATATTTGAGGGGCTTCCACCAAGAAGCCAAGATCAACCTATTTTCTAAAGCACCTGAAAGCAAGACAAGAAGCAATGAATGGAAACTAATCGAAGAGAGAACAAACCCAGGACTAAGGAGAAATTTCCTAACAAAGAGAACGATTAACCAGTGGAATGGCTGGCCTTCAGAAGTTGTGGTGGTCCATCAATGGAGGCTTTTAAAAAGATGGTCATGTGTTTGAACTAATATAGGGTCTCCTGCTTGACTAGAAGACTCCTCAAGGTCCCTTCCAACTTCTGTTATTCTGTTATATCATCAAAGCAGAACCAACACAGAAGTAGGCTTGGAAAACAACAAAGAGAAGCAAGGGAGATATATTGAAGATCCTGGAAACGGAGACAGAGTTCAAGGAGAAAGAGAATAATTTCACCCAGTGTTTAAAATCGCCCAGTAATCACAGGGCAATTTTTTATGGCTTTACATCTGTCCAGCAAAAAGGTATAACGTGAAGAGAAGTGAAGAAAAGGGTTGAGTTGCTCCTGACCGGTTTTCTCCCATTGTTCCTAATTAGTGCCTTGACCAAGCCTGCTTGAGCGGGTTCAGCTGAAACAGAGTGTAGAAATGTGTCTCAAGCTAGCTTTGTTTGACTCAATCAATAACGCTTTAGCTTTATTGTTGTCTGATTTCACTATCTTCCTGCAGATTGGAGGAGTGCAATCCTCTCTAACTAGGGTGAGACAGCCTACAGAGTTCCTAACAATGGTAACAATTTTCTCTCATTATCACTGGCCTAGGGCAATGACTAATTTGGAGTTGTTCACAGCAAAATTCTGTTTCTGGGAAATTTCTCACTTCTCTGTTGGAAAAAGAAAATTGTTCCGATTCCATGAACTCCTGCGTGTCTTGAGGCAAAGTGGGATACAGTGAAGGCCACGGAGGTGTAGTGATGGAGGTCTTGAACTTCTAGTCACCTTCAACTGGGTAAGTTGGACTGACTTTTCTGTCTCAGGCCAATTACTTACCTCTCAGGATTGTGAGGAAATTGGAAGAAAGGAGTACAAATTACACTGCATCTATTCTGTTGCAACTCTATGATGCCATATTATGGTGATTTTATTATAGATTTATCAAGCGCCACGGTGGCACTGTAGTTAGAATGCAGTACTGCAAGCTACTTCTGCCGACTGCTGGCTGCCAGTGGTTCGATTCTCACCGGCTCAAGGTTGAACTCAGCCTTCCATCCTTCCAAGGTTGGAAAAATGAGAAGCCTGATTGTTGGGGGCAGTAGGCTGACATTGTAAACCTCTTAGAGTGGGCTGTAAAAGCACTATTGCAGACTAACTCTCTGTTCACTGCCAGGAGTTCGATCCTGACTGGCTCAAGGTTGACTCAGCCTTCCATCCTGCCGAGGTGGGTAAAATGAGGACCCAGATTGTTGGGGGCAAGAGGCTGACTCTATAAACCACTTAGAAAGGGCTGTAAAGCACTATGAAGTGCTATATAAGTCTAAGTGCTATTTCTATTAATTTACAGAATAACAGAGTTGGAAGAGATGTTAGAGGTCTTCTGGTCCCTGCACAAGCAGGAGATCCTATGTCATTTTAGGCTAGTGGTTGTCCAATCTCTTCTAAAAAACTTCAAATGTTGGAATTAATATTTTTACCTTGTATATTGTATTGTCCACAATACAATGGTGCGCGCGTGTATTTACTGATGCTTTATTTAAACTTATATTTGTCTCTGTACGTATAATGTATTTTATTAGTGTTGTACAACAGTGCATGACCACTTTGGATGCCATACACTAAATAAATAGTATATGGGTAGTCCTCGACTTACAACAGTTCGTTTAGTCACCATTCAAAGTTACAACAGCACTGAAAAAAAGTGACTTAGGATTGTTTTTCACAGTTATGAACTTTGCAGCATCCCTATGATCATGTGATCAAAATTCAGATGATTGGCAATTGATTCATACTTATGACCATTGCAGTATCCCAGGGTCATGTGATTCCAGTTTTGCAACCTTCTGATAAGCAAAGTCAGTGGGAAAGCCAGATTCACTTAACAACCATGTTCCTCACTTAACAACTGCACTAACTCATTTAGCTGTGGCAAGAAAGGTCATGAAACTGGGGCAAAACTCATTCAGCAACCATCTTGCTTAGCAATGGAGATTTTGGGCTCAATTATGGTTGCAAGTTGAGGACTGTATCTATATTCTCATCTTTTCAAATAAAGGATTGATTTGGCATGGTGGCACAGTGGTCAGAATGCACCATTGCAGGCTGACTCTGCTCACTTCCAGCAGTTCTATCCTGACTGGCTCAAGGTTGACTCAGCCTTCCATCCTTCCAAGGTCAGTAAAATGAGGACCTAGATTGTTGGGGGCAGTAGGCTGACTCTGTAAACCTCTTAGAGAGGGATGTAAAAGCACTATTGCAGGCTATCTCACTGTTCCCTGCCAGTTCTCACTGAACAACAGATATTTTGAGCTCAAGGTTGTAAGTTGAGGACTACCTGTACGGCCTTGAATAGAAGACAGGAGGATAGTTCTAACAATAAATACGTAACAAATTCAGAAGAAAAAACTGGTTCCACTGGATATTAGTCTGACTTTCTGAAGGCAGCATTTTGTTTCTATTGACATCCTAGTTTTATTGTTTTTTCTGGTCAATTTTGGTGTCCGTCATGTCAGTCACCTTGGTTTACAAGATCCCATTGTGTTCAAAGACACTTTGGGAAAGCTTGGAATGCTTTTTAGAAAAATTCTATTCATTATTGCCAAAAGTTTCTGCTTTTCCAGTGTGGTTTATCCCATTTGACAGATCTGCTCCAAGCCACGATTCAAAATACCCTAGGAAATGCATTTAACATGCTAGTCATGCAGCCTATTGACTGTTAGAAATTTAGAGGATTTAAAAATAAATATAATGTTGATCTTATAACTGCATAGATTAAAAGCTGGAAAAGAATACGCTGTTGGATATATTTATGAACAATATGTTCCTTGTACTTTTTTTTTCTTTTTTCTCTCCTTGGTGATTAATCAGAGGTTGGAAAAAATATTTGCCTTCAACCATCAATCCTAGGGACAATGCCAAATTGCTACACATTCTGCTGTTGTTTACACTAACCTTTGTGTGCTTTTAATACATCTGCATATTCAAAGGTGTCAACAAAGCCCTAACTTTAGTAGGCTTCTTCATTCAGTCCATCAGAGATGGACGTTGCTAAAACAAAGATGCTCTGACAGTGGGACTATAATCTAAGATGTATAAAGGTATGTCAAATAAATGCTGAAAGGAATAAAGAAGGGACTTTTTATTATCTATGGTGGGCATGTGATAAAGCTAACAAAAAAAAATTGGATTATGATTCACACTCTAATACAGAAAATCCTGAAAATGGAGGTAGAAATGAAACTAGATTTTTTTTCCTTTGAGGACTAATGGAAAAAGAACTGGAGAAAAAAAAAATGAAACGTTGTTATTGTATATGTTGACTATTGTATGCGCAAAAAATGGAAAGACACTTCGATATCTACTGTGGAAGAATGGATGCTGAAGCTGATTGGAGTTGGCTAAACGGCAAAGCCGATTAAAGAAAAAAAAACATATGTACTTTGGATTCCACATGGAAACCACGTAAGAATTTCATGCATGATGTGGAAAAGAATATAATGTTGACAGTTTTTTCCTGCATGCCATCACTCTGCTAAACAACTAATTGTCAAACTAAACAACACTGTCAATCTATTTACTAAAACTGTATAACTATTCTTCTTCTCATACTTCCTATTACCTATCTCTTCCCAAAGGTTATGACTATAACCTTGTTGCTTGTATCTTTATGATTTGTATTGTTTCATTTGTTTTCGAGTATGATTTGCTTATTAGTAGCCTATGACTATCACTAAGTATTGTATCTTATGATTCTTGATGAATGCATTTTTTTTCTTTTTATGTACACGCATATGTACCATATGCACCAAAGACAAATTCCTTGTGTGTCCAATCATACTTGGCCAATAAAGAATTCTATTCTATTCTATTCTATTCTATTCTATTCTATTCTATTCTATTCTATTCTATTCTATTCTATTCCATTCCATTCCATTCCATTCCATCCCATCCCATCCCATCCCATCCCATCCCATCTTATCCTATCCTATCCTATCCTATCCTATCCTATCCTATCCTATCCTATCCTATCCTATCCTATCCTATTCCATTCCATTCTTTGGGTTTTTCAGATTAGATTGATAGATCTTTGTTCTTATTATTACGAAAAAACAAAAAGCTGTCCTTTGATGTCAATGCCCTGCAACAGAGAGAATTGGAAGCCAATCCTTTCCTTTCCTTTCCTTTCCTTTCCTTTCCTTTCCTTTCCTTTCCTTTCCTTTCCTTTCCTTTCCTTTCCTTTCCTTTCCTTTTCTTTTCTTTTCCCTACCTTTCCTCACTTCTCTTTCCCCCTTCTCCTCCCCTTTCACTGCTACTTTTGTATGTTGCATTTTATAATACTTAAATAACCTTATTTTTAAAAAATGTCTGAAAAAAAGACAGTGGGACTATAATAACATTTCTACCGGCAGGTAATCCAAGAGGATTTTTTTGGTTTGTCTGTTTCTGCTTGGTGATGTCTTGCTGATCATCAGCTGAGCAACAGCAGGTCACTGAGATCAAAAGCCTAGCAAGGCCCTGAGGAGGATGCAAAAAAAAATAAAAAAATACAGAAACTCTGGTTTCCCTTATATTTTATGCCTTCCCAGTCCAAAGGATGTAGCCATTCCAGCTTTCAACAGCACAGATATAGACATTTCCATACTTTCTTTCTCGAGCGTCAGCATCTCCACCGTCCTTAAAGGTCAGAGAGTCTTTAAATCCAGTTTCGACATCAAACGAAGAAGATACTAAAGGATCTCCCCAGTTCTTTGGCCTTTTGAAGTCCTCAGTTGAGCACAGGCAAGACAGCACAATAACTGCTCTTTCGACTGAGAGTTAACTCAATCTATATTTTATACCAGCCTCTCAAAAGCTTTTCCCCCAAAAAGCTTGACACTTCCCGAATGGCTGCCTTGAAATTGAGTCCAACCAGGTCAAAACAGGCAATTCTGAGCAGATTTTTTTTTTATTTACTTTAGATGAAAGACTTTCAAAAACCTTTGGAACCAGAAATTTATTTATAATGAGAAGGTGTCATGGGGGCAACCAAATATGGGGGGAAAAACAACTGGTGTGATATTTTGAGCAAAGAAAAACCACGAGCCTCCTGAGCTGACTGCTAATTATCCAACAATGCCCATCAGGGAGTGCAGAAGAGAATGTCATATCAGAATGTGATGTCCTTCAATGCTGGGTCTAAAAATTAGCTTTATACCAGAGATGTTCTTATTAGGAATAATAAAAGAGAACTTTAGTACAGCAGATCTTTATTTAATTATTCATGTAATAACAGCAGCAAGAATATTACTTGTCCAAACTTGGAAGTCAAAAGAAATTCCGAATGACGAAGCTATAATAGATAAGATTTTTCAGTGTGCTGAATTAGATAGCTTAATGCTAGAATTGAAAGAATGAGATGAATCAGAATACTATAAAGTATGGAGCAATTTCTATGTATGGAAGGACAAGAAAGTAAGTTTATAAAATAAAAATTAGAATTTAAGATGTAATTGAAATGCAGTACAAGAATAAGATCTAAAATTATATAAAGTAATGTACAGACACACACACACACGTGAGTGTGTATGTATATAAATGCCTATATTTCTATTGATTTTTCCTCAGTGTAAAATGTAAAGACTGAAATGTATGTCAAAGAAAGTCTACCACGTTCAAGACTTTTAAATGTTTATTTTCAATACAAATTAGTAAAAAAAAAAAAAGAATGTGATGTTCTTCTAAATTAATTAATTAATTGGCACTGTCAGGATTTACCTTTTTTTTAAAAAAAATGATTATAGTTGATCACATTGAGCCAGCATTTAAACATCCATCGAGTGGATATTGCGGTGCGATGGCTCAGTGGCTTATCCAGCTTGGCTTCAAGAGCAGTGATGGGATTCAAAAAAATTTACTACCAGTTCTGTGGGCATGGCATGGCGTGGTGGATGTGGCTTTGTGGGGATGGCAGGGGAAGGATACTGTAAAATCTCCATTCCCACCCCACTCCAGGGGGAAGGTTACCACCGGTTCTCTGAACTACTCAAAATTTCCACTACTAGTTCTCCAGAACTGTTCAGAACCTCTGTTCAAGACGCAAGGAGTGCATAATGGTTATAGGAACTCAGTATGGCTAGTCTAGTGAAGAGAAGGACCAGGGGAGACAAGATAGCAGTCTTCCAATATTTGAGGGGCTGCCACAGAGAGGAGGAAGGGGCCATGCATAAGCGCACCAACATGCCTACCGTCCCTGTCCTATTGTTTCTTTTATTTTTCTTATATGTACCCATTTCATGTATTCATAACTATGTATATACTTATACCTGTTATCTTGTAAGCAATTGACAAATCAAATAAATAAAAAATAAACAGGGGTCAAGCTATTTCCCCAAGTACCCGAAGGCCAGACAAGGAATAATGGATGGAAACTGAACAAGGAGAGATTCAACCTGGAAATAAGGAGAAATTTTCTGACAGGGAGAACCATCAACCCGTGGAACAGAAGTTGCCTTCAGAGAACCATCAACCAATGGAACAGCCTCTGCCTTCAAAAGTTGTGGGAGCTTCATCACTGGAAGCTTTCAAGAAGAGACTGGGTGGCCTTCTGTCAAAAATGGTGTAGGGTCTCCTGCTTAGGTGGGGGGGCTAAGATGACCTACAAGACCTTCAGTCAGAGCTGAAGAAGCTTCTTGGATGAGAAGTGAAACATTTTGAAAGAAGAACCAAGGAAGCCCAGTTGCCTCTTTAAAAAGCACCTTTGGGACACCCATGACTTGGAGGACTAAGAATCTCCACAGACAACTGGATTTGACATTTTTATCCACCTACCTCGAATCCTCCCCAAGGATCTGGGATAGGCAGATGTGATTGTTTGATGGTGTTAAAAGATATCATCACAGGATGTAAACTGTTCCACGTACAGCTGCCTTTTGCAATTGACTGACAGTGATGTTGTCAGTACTGATGGTGTTTAAGTGGTGTTCCAGATGTTTTTCTTCGGATTGTACCCAAAGTGCCTATTACTATTAGCACTTTCTTTGCTTTCTTGCCACAGTGTTATTGTTGTTATTATTGTCATCCTGTGAGCTTTCTTTACTTCCTCCTCCAGTTTTCATAGCAGAAAAGAAAAGAGACTTTTTAACAAAGGAGAGTGCTTTTGACACAGACTTATATGTTTTGAACTACACCGGAACAAAGAGAAGCATTTGAGAGTAGATATTAACTTGCCACCATGAATTTAGCTGAATTGGAAGATGTGCTGTTTCGAAGATGCACCCTCCATCCATATCTTCATGCACCCTTTTCCTGCCAGAAGAATCTTCCCCCTGCTTGGAAATATAGACCTTTTAGTCTCTTTAGTGCACTTAAAACAATTTTTTTTTAAGGTGCTATATTCTTTAGGATGCAAACCATTTTAGAATTTCCCTGGTAGCCGATGTTCAGCTCATCTCTTCATTCCCTATGAGTGTGTTTCTTGACAGACACTAGTAAATTGGAAAACTTTTCATCTCGCACAAAATATCAGATTTTGAGGGGGAGAGAATTGGAGGGCAGTATTTTAAATAAATTGATTAAAAAAAGCATCCACGAAATAGGCATAAAACAAGATGGATCAATGACATCAGCAAGCATTGTGAGCAAAATAACTGGCAAAATAAAGACAGAACCATATTGGTTGGAAACATGCAGGAGAAGCCTTCGTCCTGCAGTGGATGGACAATGGCTAAAATGAGGATGATGATGATGATGATTTAAATAAATGGCTTGTAGAGATGGCGATGTGCATAAAATCTAGAATAACCATTCTAAAGGGCTGATTTTGCCTTTAGAACCTTATTTTGCATGGCACCTCCCCCCATTATTTTATTCTAGAACTACTTTAAACATAAGAGGTATGTGCTATGGCAGGGGTAGACAACTATGACAATTTTATGATCTGTGGACTTCATCTCCCAGAATTCCTGGTATTCTGGGCATTGAAGTCCATAGCACAGGTTATAAAAGTTGTTATAGTTGCCAATCCCTGTGCCATTGCTCTATCTATCTATCTATCTATCTATCTATCTATCTATCTATCTATCTATCTATCTATCTATCTATCCATCTATCTATCTATCTCCGCAGATTCTTTCCTGAGGAATACTCTTACTCCCATATAAAATAAATCTTATAAATCATTTGAAGGACTAGATGAATACAGACTTTCAGTTCCAGAGGAGTGAGTAATTAGGAGAATAGTGGGAGAGCAAAAAAGAAAGAAAGATCGACCAGTTAAATATTTCTTGGCATTTATTCTGGCATGTGATGAATTAATCACAAAGTTCCTAGTGTCAAAGGGCAACTTGTTTTACAAACTACAAAAGTTTGTTTTGATGCCTACATTTGAAAATGTGGAATATTGGCATCCATCCTAATTTGTGAAGACATGGCCTCCTATACGTGATCAAAAGTGACAAAAGAGAATGTATTTAAAATGATAAAACTACTGCGCTTAAGACCAGAAGCTTAAAGAAGACTGTAGCTTTTTAAAAAAAAAAAATCCAAGAATTCTGCAGGGTAACCTTATTTCAGGGCAATTGCTAACCCTCAGTAGAGATAAATGTCAATGCTAAGAATTCAGTAAGGAGTTATATTGAATGTGACATGAAGGCTGAGAGGTTGCATCATCTATGAACTAGTCCATAGGCTTCAGGTATCACTGACCTTCCATTTGGCCTCTTTTAAAAGTCAATGAACCAACATTTGAAGGCCTCGTCTAGAATCAAGTTTCCGTTTTTCCTTTGAAACCAAATTTCACCCAGTGGCATTTGTACTTAATTAATTTCTTAGCACCGCTTTCAACCTTAGAAAGTGCATGAGAAATTGAGTGCAGGAGACCAAATTCAACTTTTTTATAATCCAGAAAGAAGGAACACACGTCATGCTTATTATTGTGTTTATCCTTACGTTGTATGTAATTGTGTGTGAAGGAGGAACTACTCTCCAGATGTTATTGAGCTGTGACCTACCTCAGGTCTATCTACTGCCATCCTTGCAAAGGAGCCACATCGAGAGACCTGCATATCTTTTTGCAGCTCCAGGGAGTCCTTGCTGTTCATTATCAAAACAAATCTTTAATTATAAATCAATGATTGCATTTTTTTAAAAAAAAATCCTTTGACTTCCTCATCCTTTTTATTTGAAAGAAGAAGCAAGGCCTGCCTTATTTTTTTTGTTAATCCTGGGTTAGGCAAGAATGTAAGAAACCAGCTGCCAACAGCGAAACCAACACAAAGGATGAATGGTGTGTAAATGTGGTTGATCCCTATGTGAATATTGATGGCTGATTTGTCTGGATGCCTATATTCTGGGAATTCCCTAGCACTTTTGGATTTGGCTTGGTCTAAGATGGTAATAGTTCACAGTTGAAACTCTGGAAGAATTAGTACATCTTATCTTCTGACTGCTAGTTGATGTTCATAGATACTTTATCCTAGTTTTCTGCCCATCTGTCCTAATAGTAGCTGTTAGTCTTTGTGTTGTAAATGACTTCCTTCCTTCCTTCCTCCCTCCCTCCCTCCCTCCCTCCCTCCCTTCCTTCCTTCTTTCCCCCATTCTTTATTCACCTCATTGTCGATATTAAACTCACAAACTCTCCTCAAATATTCCTCCTGTGGATAAATTCATGGTGTTGGACTGCTAAAATGAGAAAGAAAAGACTGTATACGTTTTACCGACACTGAACAATACAATAAGGATGTCACCTTTTCTCTTCCCTTTTTCTCCTTCTCTTACCTTTCCTGCCTTCCCATCCAGAACAGGGGCAATATTGTTTGATTGGATTGTTGATTCCTGGCAGATGCTAAAGAGAATGTGGGGAAAAAAAATGTGATCTGCTTTATAAGGGTCTGGCATAAAACAGCACCTGTCAGATGGCGTTATCCTTGTGTTCCTTAAGCAAAAAAATAGAGTCAGACGGATACCATGGTTCCTTCTGCAGCTCAATTAAGGTGTTCAGATAATAAGAAAATAAAATGTGCATTTTCTCAGCTGGGACTGTCTTCTTTTTTATTCTCCCTGATTGACCACTAACCATTTTTATTTTGGCACCTTTCAGATATCAGTAAAAATAATGCAAAAAGTAGGAACTGATTGAATAGATACGAACTTCATAGATATGAACTCCTGGCAAGAATTTCTTTCCAAACCACCTCCTCCTCCTCCTCCTCCTCCTCCTCCTCCTCCTCATTACGAAATGTGCCCAAACAAGCTTTCGAAATATCAGGGAGGGCACAAAGCAGTAGTGGGATTCAATTTTTTTTTTTTACTATCAGTTCTGTGGGCATGGTTTGGTAGACATGGCTTGGTGGGTGTGGCTTGGTGGGCATCGCGGGGGAAGGATACGGCAAAATCCCATTCCCTCCCCACTCCACTAACCTGCTTTCCATCTCAGTTCTCCTGGGCAGGGCAACCAAAGAAGACCCAGCCGATCAGCTGGGACTCGATGGGAGGCAGAGAAGAGAAGGGGGCGGGGCCAGTCAGAGGTGGGATTTGCTGGTTCTCCAAACTACTCAAAATTTCTGCTACGGGTTCTTCAGAACTGGTTAGAACCTGCTGAATATCCCCTCTAGCACAAAGGTATAATTAACCCCACCATTGTTTCCCCCCCTCCCACCCCCCAGTGGTAGCAACAAATTCTTCACTCTTTCTTTGCACAAACCTCTTTCCAGCCTCCCTGGCTACTACACTTCAGTTGTCCCATGAGAGGTCTCTCAAGTGGATGTTTTATTTTCCCTCATAAATTCTTCTCATTCCAGGGAACTGGAAATCCAGGGAAGCTAATGAGTGACCAAAAAAACCAAAAGGACAAGCATTCACCTTGAAGTTAAAAAAAAGGAAATTAAAAATGCTGTTTGCGAGAATGCTAAGGAAGGAAAACCGAAATCTTCTTTGCAAAAGAAGAATATTTGGAGAAGAATAAAAGATACATTTTGATATAATACTAGATTGTTCATTTGCTGCCAAGAGAGAGGATGCTGGAGTACATACCAGCTTTTTGAATAAGTACTAAAGGTCATGTTAATTAATTTGGATGAGAATGTTAAAAGCCAAAAGAGAGGTCACTTGTAAAAGTATTCATATCACATCAATACTTTTTTACTTTTTCATTCTTTTTCTTTTTTCCTTCACCCCAGCTTCAGTGTTTTGGTCTCTTCTCTTTCTCTCCACACAAGCTGATCACCATTTGCAAACCATGTTACCATGTCTGGAACATTATTCTTTGATGGGCCGTCCTATCACAAAAAAAAGACATTTAAATATGCTCTGATTGGTGTCTGTGCTAATTATTATCAATCTTGATTTCCACATTCTTGGGGAGAAAAGTGAGTTTTGCAGATGCAATTCATTTAAAAAATGCAGCGGCCAAGGCTTCTGTCTAGAATGAAAAAAAAATCCAATCACGTAATGAGAATATAGGAGTTCTTTTAAATTAAATTGGGGGGAAAAAAAAGGCTTTGGACCCCTTTTCACTACAGAAACTGGAACCGTGTCATACATTACGTTTTCTCTTACTGTTAAAATAATTTCCTGCTGTTAGGGGAACTTATTAAAGAACTCTTTCAAAATTAATGCACTGTTGAATATAAGTTTCCTTAGTATGGGCTGTTTTATAGGCATTTATTTGACCAACAAACTGCCATAAGTTTTCATGGAGTAACTCGGTGGCTAAGACGCTGAGCTTGTCGATCAGAAAGGTCGGCAGTTTGACAGTTCGAATCCGTAGCGCCGCATAATGGAGTGAACTCCCATTACTTGTCCCAGCTTCTGCCAACCTAGCAGTTCAAAAGCATGTAAAAATGCAAGTAGAAAAATAGGTACCACTTTGGTTGGAAGGTAACAGAGAAGGGATGGGCCTGGTTCTTCCTCTAACTGCCCAGCCGGCCTCTGCCCTTCCCCAGCCTCCTCCACAACCTCTGGAGCCACACCTCCACTCCCTGTTGGCTGTTCCTCCTCTCCTTCAGAGTCAGACTCTAACAGGGGCATGACAGATTGAAGAACCCTCTCCCATAAATGTTGGCAAAAGAGTATGGTCCTTGACTAGGAAATCTCTTATGGCAACTGTATTCTGTTCATCAACACTTTTCTAACAAAAAACAAAAACAACCTCAATGTATCCCTTTAAAAGAAAGAGTGTCATTTTTAAAAAAAAAAATATTGGTGGCTTATCAACCCATTCACAAGAGAGTAAAACCCAAGCAAAAATTGACATGAGTTATCTACCAGAGAAATCTTAACATTATAAAAAGCTGTTCTGAGGGAGTTGACATGTAACCATTGATCTATGCAACTGGACCAAGCTTCCTGGCTGAACGATTATTCAATTCAAATCTAAATCGTACCATTTTTTCCTTTATTAATTGAAATTCTATTTACTTGCCTCTAACTGGCCTTCCTAGAGAGTCTTTAAAGAAGGGATAGAAGTGGTACATTCAGATTTTTTTTATACTAAATGCAAAAAAAAGGAAGGACCTCATAGTGAATTCAATCTATAACTAAATGAAGATGGATCTATTCTGGCTTAAGTGTTTATTTTAGGTGTCCCTTGGGGATAGCTGTGGATGAGATATTACTTCTAACTAATGACAAAATTCCTTCACGTTTATACATTGGAAGTTCACTTATGTAGCTTGCACATTAGAAAATAAAAGGATGAGTCCATGGCAACTATATAGGAATTATTAACCGAAGTCAGTTTTTATTGTTTGTCAATATCCACCTTTAAAAAAAAGAACAGATTTAGCTTTATCATACCAATGCTATCTAATACCTGGGACTGGGAACCACAAAGAATAAATTTTGCGGAAGACTTTTTCTGCCACTGGCTGACAAAGAGTCCATTAATTAAGCAGACGATCAGAACACCAGCTGTGGAATGATAAAGACGAATCCAAACATTTGAAATAAAGATCCACACTTGAATTATGAATGTAGAGATACATACTTCATGCTCTAAAAGAGCTCTTGGACATATTTCTGAAGTGGAGGAAGAAAGAGCTTCATAGAACTTGGCTTCCATCATTTCTAAAGAGGATACTTTGATTGTTCAGCAAGCAGCTAGCCTGTTGAATTACAAATAGGGCTAAAAAATACTAAGGAAAGGCCCACACTAAAATAACGCACCTCATGTGAGGCCAGAATCTGAAAACGACACTTAACACAGCACAATTTCTGACTAAAATGGTCCGACTGATATCGGCATCTGTGGGACTGATGGGGTAGATTGCAGGGGTGATACAGAAATATAATTTTATGTCATTTTATTCTATTTCACATATTTATGTATTAAATTATTGTATTTTATCCTAGAACCATGATGGCAAATCTATGGCATGCATGCCACAAGTGCTGGCATTGGTGCTGGCATGTGAGCCGCAGCCAAACTTAGCCTCACTTAGGTATGCGCGCGACTCACAGCTGATTTTTTCTGGTTGGTTTGAAGCCTTTTTCAGCCTCCCAGAGGATTGGAAAAAAGCCTCTGCAAGGCTTTTCAGGCTGAATTATAGGCCTGTTTCATCACTTCCTGTAATACCGGAAATGATGAAACGGGTGTATAATTTGGCCTGAAAAGACTTGCAGAGGCTTTTTCCAAGCCTCTGGGAGGCCGAAAAAGGCCTCAAACCAGTTGAAAAATCAGCTGTGAGGCACAGTGCAGATAAGGGGGTGACGGGGGTGATTGTGCATGCATGCGCAGGGGGCGTGAGGAGGAGGGGCACACATTGCATTATGGGTGCTGGTATGTGAGTGCGTGTGCAGTGGTTCACGTGCAATTTTTGGCACAAAAGCCCCCAAAGCTTAGCCACCACTATCCTATAACTATTGTATTTTACCCTACTCTCATTTGAAATTGTTTGTTTTGATATGGGCTATAGGCTAATCAATATACATATACATATATACATATACATATACATATATATTTTAGTTCCCATTTTCCAATTTAGTTCCCAAATACTTCCAATTTTTATATATATTTGGTTATTCGGGTTTTCTCCTGCGTAAGATTAAAAGTATCTAGGCAACGTTTCAATGAAGTCTCATTCATCATCTTCAGGCTTGTGTCTTTGGTTCTGTGCTTCTCAGAGTAATGTGAGCTTACAGCTGCTTCTTCCTTTTAACTGCTAGTGGGGGTGTGACTTGATTGGGTGGGGGCTTGGCTGTGTTCTGATTGGGTGGGGGTGTGTTCTCATTGGTTGGGGCCCTCCCGAGCTCCGTTTTCATGGGCAGAGGGTTGCAGAAGGCCATGGCAGCTGAAAGTGGAGCTCAGGAGCCATTTTCATTGGCAGAAGCACCGCGGGCCAGTCCTTCGCTCTTTCCAGGGTAGCTTCGCAGGCCAGATCTAAGTATCCCATGGGCCAGATCCGGCCCCCGGGCCTTGTGTTTGACATTCTTGGTCTATAGGCTGGCTGAAGAATTCTGGGAGTTGAAGTCCACCAGTCTGAAAGTTGCCAAGTCTGGAGACCTCTGATGTACACGAAAGAGCATTGTTTTAACATACAAGCAAAACAGTGTGTGAATGAAAACACCTCCATGTGTAGAAAAGTTACAGTAGAAATACAATGGTTGAAAATATGCTTGCAACATTCAAGGCATTCATCCAGAATGCTCATCTCAGATTTTTGTGATTGAAAATGAAAAGTCTTCTGCCTCCATTCCAAAGCCATTAAGCTTTACTTTTTGGATAATCATATATAATCATTTTTCATCTTCTATTTAAAGTCTCTTGACCCCTTTTTAGGGGTAACATTTTGCAGCAAATAAATGCACGACTTGAAGTGCAGTGTTCATATTGAATAAATATGTAGATCCATCATTTTCGGGTTCCAATCTTGCTCTTAAATATATTGGTGCATAGCAACAAAAATGATTAGATTCTTTTTTTTAGAAAATCAGTATATGAAGTGAATAATGGCAAAACTGGGGATTACCACTCAAAACTTTAGTACATTAGAACTAGGAGTTTGGATTTTATATTGAGAACAAAATCCATTAATAAAGCTATTCCTAGTGGGAAATATGCATATTTGATACAATTACACATAAAAATGCATACATCTACAAAATGTTGGCAAGGACTAAATGTCCCTACAAGAAAAATAATTCCTAGGAACAATCATTAATAATACTGATGACTTTTACTATGGGATTCTCTGGATAATAATGTGAGTTTTTTAAAATATGCGCAAGCGTATGTGAAATGAAGTCACTTCATGTGTATTAAGCTAAGGTGAGTTAAAACCATCCTAAGGGGGAAAAATCCTGGAAATTGGGTATTTTCTGCTCTTTCTTCCCGCAGATATTTTCTACATAAATATGCAAAGTAGCTCAGGCAAAATTTAATTGGAGTGTCCTATATATGTTGCTAATGTAACACTACTCCAGCCCACCTCTCAGGAGCGTGCAAATAACTGTATCCAACTGAAACTGAAGGTGTCAAAAGTGCTTGTACCCAAGCTGGGATAAATGGCAGAGAGCTGCTATGAATATTTCCTCTCTTCAGGGCTCTTTTGTTGGCTTCATCAAAATGAAATAATATGTTTTCATTAGGCTTAAATTGGCTGTTAGGCTTCTGCGAGCCTTCATGTGAAATTATTGCCAGCAGTGGTTTACAAAAAAAAAAAAGACCTCCTTCGACCATTATCTCTGCTGCAGAAGAAGCAAAAGAGGGAAACACATTGCTCAATCATCTGCAAGAATTTGGGACTTGAATATCTTCATCGCCGTCCCTAAGAATGATGGCCATTGTTAGATCCAATTTTTGGAATAACTTATATAATAATTTATATAAACTTATATAATGCAAGAGCCAGTTTGGTGGGGCATATGGCACCAGTCTAGAAACCAGAAGATTGTGAGTTGTAGTCCCATCTTAGGCACAAAGCTAACTGGATGACCTTGGGCTGGTGGCTCATCCACCCTCCCTCCCTCCCTCACTCCTTCTCTCTCCCTCTCTCAGCCCTTGGAAGGAAGCAATGGCAAACTGTTTCTGAAATCTTGCAAGAAAAGTACAGGGACTTGTCCGAACAATCACCAAGAGTCTCCATTGACTCAAAGATAAAATAATAATAATAATCCTTTTGCTCATACAATGGAATTACTAATAAGACACAAGGAGAAAGAAATAAATCCATCCTTACCTTGATCATGAGTCTATGGTTTTCAATGTACTATTCTCTTAACAGCTAACACCAATCAATTTATTTTGTTAGCGTTGTAATGAGAATTATCCCCAGGACTTCTTGATTAATGAAGGCTCTGGTGGTATGAAATCTGTGGAGGCACCACAGTCTGGATACATCTGGACCACATGATTCTAAGAGGTGCTGTTGCTCATTACCAGTGAGAAGTTGGCCTCTGCGTTTTCTAGTTTAATGTCAAATAACACGTATCAATCTCCGCCTTGCATTCT
The DNA here is from genome assembly GCF_049901715.1 of Pseudonaja textilis. NCBI lineage: Eukaryota > Metazoa > Chordata > Lepidosauria > Squamata > Elapidae > Pseudonaja > Pseudonaja textilis. The sequence goes on from NC_142000.1 coordinate 15,339,964, forward strand.
GAAACCTTAGGAGAAACACACCCCACCCCCCAAAAAAACCCCACCATCCACATAAAAGCTTGTTAGGTTGTTTATAACTACCTAGACTCTGTGATCATGAGGGGAAATTCTAACTGGACAATCTGGATGTAGAACAAAAAAAATTCAGTTGCTATCGACCGGAATTTCTGCACCCTGGCCAATTTAAGATACGTGGATTTCAACACAGAGAATTCTCAAGTCAGCATGAAGTCCACACACTTACAGCTGAAGTCCAAAATTGCCAACTCTCTTGTAAATTAAACAAGTCTTGGAATTTAGGACTATAATAGTGTTGGTGTTGCTGTCCATGGTCCTGAATACCATAATTATCAGGCTATCTACTAGTCTCCAGCTTTCTCTATTTTTCAGGTTCTTGGTATGTATTTTTGCCTGAGTCCCTATGTAGAACATTTTTACTGAGCTCTAACAGACAAGAATAATTTCCTTAAGTGTGAGTTAATATCAAAAGTGACATGCAATAAGCCCTCTTCCAGCATTATGACATGGTACTCTCCACAAAATAGTAACTGTTGAACAAGTATGGACATAAATATGTATCTGCAAATGAAATTAGCATACAGAAATACTTTATATTCTGGGAAATTGGTCTTGAGGCCAATTTTATGGTGTACACCATAAAAATCTATGCAAAGGGGGAAAACCTACCAAAAAAAACCCTATAAATTTGTATACAGATTTTCTCCAAGTTTTGCAAATATATGTATCACAGACGAGCACAATACAGAAGCCTGACGATGGCAGATGAGATTCTGCTAAAGGTTGCTACAACTTTAAAAGCACAACTATAATGATGTTGGAAAATACCCAAACAAAGCTGAATACCATATATATGTATGTGTATGTGTATATGTATATGTATTTGTGTATGTATGTATGTATGTATGTATGTATGTGTATATATATATATATACATACATACTGTATTTGTATACAGGTGAAGTGTTAAAATGATGAATGGATTATAGATTATAAAGTGACTATAGACTTTTTATAAAAGTGATGCATCTACCTTCCTTATTGGGAGATTTTCAATTGTAGAAGCATCCTGGACCTGTAATGATAAAACCTTGGTCATGCATCTTTCTCCAATCAATAAGGTAGCGCCCATAAACCTTCTTTGACAATATTCTGGAGAAAAGTGCTTGTAAATCATTGAAAGGACATATCTGGGACAATATTAATAGCCTAGGTACTACTTTTACTCCTACCAAACCCTATGCTCTTTGTTGCCAGAACATTTGCATTTTATCTGTAAGATATCTAGGCGGGAATGACAGCATCTCAATCAGGTATTTTTTTCTCCAGCGGATTTGGTTCTGCAAGTTCTTTTGATTACATTTATATATGCATTGCCTAAGGGGCAAAAAGAGACTTTTTCCTCGGTACAGTGGGATTATAAATCCACAGAGACTGAAGATTAGATTCCTTGGCCAAGCTGTTTGAAAATCAGTCAATAGTCTAACAAATTATCAGCACCAGTGCTACTTCTTGCCTGCTGGAAGAAATTGTATTTTGTAACAGATACTGGCATTGTCTCCATCTAGCATTCTGGTTCCCTTGATCCAGGATTGGTTCAATTATTCCAATAGATGGAATTAATTGTGATCCCATCTAAAACTGGTCTAACATGGTACAGATATATTTGTATATAATTGTTTCGATAATATACAGTACAGGTAATCCTCGACTTATAACAATTCATTCTGTGACCATTCAAAATTGAAAAACTGCCACTGAAAAAGTGACTTACGTCCATTTTTTTTACAACTTGCAGCATCCCCATGGTCATGTGATTAAAATTCAGACACTTGGCAACTTACTCATATTTATGACAGTTGCAGTGTCCCAGGGTCATGTGATGTGATGACCCGGTGGGAGGCACAAAAGCAACAAAGTCACAAAAACAGCTAAAACCCCTTTAATTCCTCCAATCATTGGCTGGAGAAAAACCTCTCCCATGAACAGGGAAGAAATTCCGTCCAAACTCAAAGTACATAGAAATTATAAATAAAAAACCAACACAAACCACACTGCAGCAATTAACAAGACAGGGCAAGATAAGGGATTGAAGACATCAAAAGATAATGAAATACACACACTTGGGAAGATGCCAGAACTTAGATAAGACTTGACAAACCAGAATAATTTCACACTTTGCTTCCAGCAACTTTGCCATGTGCAGTTTGCCCTTTTAAACAGTCTTCCCACTGCAGCCCATGAAGGGGATCAGGGCCCTTTCCTCCCCCATAAACCACACAACTCACATTTCTCCCTTATCCGCTCCTCCCTGCATGCCCTAGGATGAAGAGGGGGTGGGCCTGGGTCTTCCTCTGAATGCCCAGCCGGCCTGTGCCCTTCCCCAGTTTCCTCCACAACCTCCGGAGCCACACTCCCACTCCCTGTCAGCTGTTCCTCCTCTCCCTCGGAGTCAGATTCTAACAGGGGTACGACATGTGATCCTTTTTTTTGCAATATCAATGGGGAAACCAGATTCACTTAACAACCATGTTACTAACTTAACAACTGCAGTGATTCACTTAACAACGGTGGCAAGAAAGGTTGTAAAATGGGGCAAATCTCACTTAACCGATGTCTCACTCAGCCACAGAAATTTTCAGCTCGCTTGTGGTCATAAGTCAAGGAGTACCTGTACAGACATCAGTTATGAACTGAAAAAGTCTATAGAGATTCTCAGTCATCCAGATCACAGCTGTCCCAAAGACAACTGTTATTCAAAAGACAATTGGACTTCCTTGGTTTTTTTTCTCTTGAAAACGTTTCGCTTCTCATCCATGAAGCTTCTTGCATGAGAAGTGAAACATATTCAAGGGGAAAAAAATGAGGAAGTCCAGTTATCTTTTGAACAATGCCTTAGGGACGTACGAACTGAAAATATTCATGGAACTTTCAATATCTGCCGTGGCACAGTGGTTAGAGTGCGGTACTGCAGGCTACTTCTGCTGATTGCCGGCTGCCTGCAATTTGGTAGTTCGAATCTCATCAGGTTCAAGGTTGACTCAGGCTTCCATCCTTCTGAGGTTGATAAAATGAGGACCCAGATTGTTGGGGGCAAGAAGCTGACTCTGTAAACTGCTTAGAGAGGGCTGTGAAGCACTGTGAATCAGTATATAAGTCTAAGTGCTATTGCTACTACCAGTCTTGATATTATCCAATACTCTCTGATATTATAACCATCAGAGCCATAAATCATATGTTCATTTTTTAAATTTAATATTTTCTGAATCACAGGTTGCATATCTTATATTAGCTGCTGGGGAACAACAGTGGAAAAAAATCCTCTTGTTTTTTTTTCTTGTGACTCTCTTGATGAAATTAATTTGCTCTCTATGACACTTAAGGACTGGGGCTGGTCCAGCTGAATTCTCTTTGGGTTCTTGGGGATTGATCTCCACAAACAATTCTAGTTGTTTGGAAATTTTTCCTCTCACTGTTCTTTTGCACTTTTCACCAATTAGTTCCAAGGCTGTTCTCTGGAGCAGGAGAAAATAAGAAAATGACTCACCTTCTGTGTGACAACCTTTCAAACCCTGGAAGCAATCTTCTTTCTCGTATTTAAATCTTTTCTTCTTTAGGCTAATTCTGCTTGGCTAACTTTTTTTTTTGTGGGGGGGGAGGACAGAGCTTGCTTTCTGTAAAGTGCACCATGCAAGCACACAACTTTTGCAACACTCATTTCAGAGGCAACGGCTGATAAGGCAAATCGTGAATTTCTAATAATAGCTTAACCAACACAGATTTTCTCCTGAATATATATTTTAATGGTAAGAACAAGCTTTTAAATCAGTGCAGGATATATTATAGAATTTATAAGTAAAGCAAGCAGGTTGTTCCAATGTCAAAAAGGTGTCAGTGTTTTCAGCTGTGAAATGTGAAGAGAGTGCCTCATTAAATAATATTTTTGGAACCAAGAAGAGAAATTGTGGCCATATTAGTATTGATGTTTTCTCATTAGCAGTTCATAAGCCATTGTTTCAGATTGTTCTTTCCAAGTGTAGCAGCATATGCAATTGGAAGATACAGAAAAGTCCATAATATCACTTTATTTTACATATTTGGGGACAGGCTCAGGTAAAATCAGTAAATGAAGGCAACAGCATGGTCATACTGGTTTTTTGTTTTATTGGCTTCAATGGGATGGATGAGAAAACATTCACTGTAATAGTGTGTGTTTTCATTGCCAGTCTACATAATCACAATAGGTGATTCATTATTATCAAGGTATTATCAATGAACTTTAGTGATACAGATAATCCTCAATTTAGGACCACAACTGAGCCCAAAATTTCTGTTGTTAAGTGAGACATTTAAGTGACTTTTATGACTTTTCTTGCTACTGTTGTTCAGTGAATCACTGCAATTTTAGTTTAGTTTAGTTTACTTTATTGTCATTGCTCCTCATACAACGAAATTAAACATCATCTTCATTGTACATTATGACTATGAAAATAAACACAAACACACATCCTTCACATTCTATACTTTGAACTGAAAACCCCTGATATTGCATTAATATTGCACTATACAGTAGAATTCAGTGGAGCTACTGCCCTGGGATAGAAGCTGTTTTTCAGCCTATTTGTCCTTGTTTTTATTATTCTGTACCGTCTGCCAGATGATAATAGTTCAAAAAAAAGGGGGGGTGTCTAGGATGCGATGGATCTTTGAGAATGTTTTGAACTTTCTTAAGGCAGCAGGAGCTATAAAGCTCTTCCAAAGAGGGGAGAAGGCAACCAATGATCTTCTGGACAATGACATTAACCATCTGGAGTGCTGTCCTATCTGCCACTGTGCAACTGGCAAACCATACACAGGTGCAGTAAGTTAAGATACTCTCTGTGGTGCATTAGTAGAAGATCACCAGCAGTTTTTCATTCAGTTGTTGTTTCCTGAGAAGTCTCAGGTCATATAATCTCTGCTGGGCCCTTTTGACCAGGGCTTCAATGTGAGCACCCCAGGTCAGGTCCTCTTTTAGGATAACACACAGAAATTTAAAACTGGCCGCAATTTATATAAATTAGCAATCTGGTTATTAAGTGATTTTGGTTTCCCCACTGACTTTGCTTATCAGAAGGTCACAAAAGGGGATCATGTGACCTTGGGACACAGTAATTGTCATAAGTATGAACCAGTTGCCGAGCATCTGGATTTTAATCACATGATCCTCGGGAAGGCTGCAAAGGTTGTAACTGTGAAAAATGGTCATAAGTCCCATTTTTCAGCACTGTTGTAACTTTGAACGGCCACTGAGCAAACTTGTTGTAAGTCAACCTGCATTTTCATGTCTGTGTGATTGTGTATCATAATATAAGATAATGTACATCTATTAACATGACCAAAAGCTGCTTTAAAAAACAAACAAAAACTAGAGATAATATTATTTAATGTTGAGCGTTGTTTTGTTTGCATAATTACAAGTAACTGAGCTAATTTTTTGATTTTCCAATATTTGATGGCAAAAATATATCTTGGGGAGCCATTCAATGCTGATACCAACTCTCCCTTTTACACTTAGATGAAAACTACAAGCAGTCAATTAACCAGTTTTCATAGATCTTTCATCTTAGAAAGTTCTTTTTCTGTTGCCTCTTTTCATGTTTTAGTTGCCCTGTGGTTTCCCCCACCCCTCCTTCTCCAATGGCAACTATGTTATTAACTTGCTGATTCTAGAGATAATGGTATTTAATTAAACTACTTTGCAGCTTACTACTGTTTGGGGAGCTTTCTAATTAATCTTTATGTAATTGCTTTGCGATGGAGTATAGCAAAAGTAGTTAAATTATACATTCTGCGTCTCGCATTGCATCTCATTTCAGAATCTAAGCACTTGTTAACAAGGAAAAAGTGAAGAGGTCAAAATTGAACGCTTTTGTATTGGTTTGCTTCGGGATCAAGTTTCTGATAATTGCAGGTAAGGAGAACCAATGGGAGACCATCATCAACCCAGGATGATGACAAAGAAGTTGAGTATCACGGACGCTGGTGAAGTAAATTGGGCTCAAATAACTTTTCAAAAGTCTCCACTTAATTTGGAGGACAGAGGAAAGGAATGGTTAGTTTCCTTGAATGTCTCCACAGATAGATAAGTTTTCCAATCATTTCTCAAGGGCAGGACATCCTCTTGGCCGTGATAGAAGCACAACTTCTCCAAAACTTCAACGAGACAAGTTTCTCTTTATTCTTCATTTGGGATTTAATGGAAAAGTGGGAAGCCCTAGAGGTTTTACTTGAACCTCTTGAGAGACAATTGTACAATGCAAGCCATGTCCTGCTCATACATGCTCCAAAGCCACCTTGTAACTAAGTAAGTGTAAAATAATATAAGCCACCTATGAAAAATAAATATAATTCACCTTGATTATTTTTATTGTTAATATTAGTGTTGGGCTCCATTAGGGATGATAGATAAACTGAGCCCATCAGCACATTTGCAAGAGCCACTGTAGCCTGCTGATATCTACTTCCGGGATTGTTTAACTGCGTCAGATGCAGCGTCGGAGGAGCAGGATGTTTGAGGGAATCCTCGGTTGTCAGTGACGTGCAGGGGAATCTGGGAAACCCCTGTCCTGAGTTGATGGTTCAATGGCATTGGAGGGTAGTTTGACGATTGTGCTGAACTGAGGAAAATGAAGCAGGCTTGTGCACTTGTTGGATCAACTGTAGTAACGCAACGAGTAATGGGGGGGGGGATTTTGACTATCTAGTTTAACCACAATGAAGTAGGAGTCATAGGTGAAGGACAAGTTACAGAAAAGGAAACAGTGGACATATTAGGTATACCCAGATGGTGTGAATAGGGAGTGATTAAAAGGATAATTAGGGGCGTGTACAGGGGATAGAAGCATTTAGCTGGGTGTGTCTATACCTTTAAATAGCACTGGAAGGCAGGAGCTTCCAGTGATAACCTAGACTGGATTGTAAGCCATTCTTGCCAGATGGAAAGTTCATTGTTTCACATTAAACACATTGAAACCTGCTTTCTGCTGCATGGTGGTTTGTGTGCAAATCTGCGAGTTTTCAAAGACCAGCTGAGAATTAGTTAGACACAGAGAACTAGTGAGAAGAAGGGGTTAGCCAATCAGCCATCATATAATCTCTGCATTTGTCTAAAGAATGTCAAATGATGTTGACTTAGCAAGATTTAGAACAGGGTTGTCAAACTTCTGGCCTGTGGGACATATGTATCATGTCCTGGTTGCACCCATGCCTGGTTCAAAGAGGGGGAAAGTCCTGATACATCATGGTGTGACCTGAGTTTGACATCCCTGATTTAGAAGGTCCCACTCAGAAGCTGGAAGCTGAGACATATATCACTCTCTTGATGTAACAAACACACACATTATACGTATATATAGTCATCCTAATGCTGGATGAAGTCCTTTTCATTGGAGTTTAGGGATCGTAATCTACCAAGTTGGGTAGATATCCATGGAGATTCTCAGTCATCCAGGATCATGATTCACTCAAAGGTACTTTTTCAAAAGGCAACTGGACTAGGAGTGAATTGATAGCAGGGTTCCCAATACCGAAAGCAGGGGTGTCAAACTCACGTCATCACGGCAGTGTCGTGTGATGTATCGAGACTTTATTCCCCTTTGTTAAACTGGGTGCAGGCATGGCAGCACATGATGCATCTGGACTATGAGCTTGGGAGTTTGACAGCCCTGATCTAAAGGGTTGCCAGAAGAGGGAGTCAACCTCTTCTACAAAGCACCTGAAGGCAGGACAAGAAGCGATGGATGGAAACAAGTCAACTAATCAATGGATGGAAACTAATCAAGGAGAGAACCAACTCAGGACTCAGGAGAAGTTTCCTGGCAGTGAAAATCATTAATCAGTGGAACAACTTGTCTCCAGAAGTTGTTGCTCCTCCATTACTGGAGGTTTTTTAAGACAGCCATTTTTTTCTGAAATGGTAGAGAGTCTCCTGCTGGACTAGAAGACCTCCAAGGTCCCGTCCAACTCTGTTACCGGTGTTTTTCCTTGAAGAAGAAGTTTCACTTCTCATCTAAGAAGCTTCAGTAACTCTGACTGGATGGGGGAGAATGGAAGGAGTAGTTCTCACAGGATTGGAAGAGTAGATAATTTGTTGGGTAGATAATTTCCTAGAGCTCTGAGAGGGAGGAACTGGGTGAAAAGTAGTTAGGTAGCTTCTATGGCCAGGGAGGACCACAATCTGACTCTCCATGATCCATAACCACTTCATGTGCATGTGTATGTCATATACATCATGTATCTTATATCACAAATCACTTTTAATTTAAGGCTGGAAAACCAATCTAAATACTATAACACCAGGACCCCCGTAGATAGTTCCTTTATTCCCTGTTTTATTGCCTTTTTGTTTTTTTCAGGCCCTGCAACCAACTCCAGGCAGATAGAATTTGCTCACATGTGGGAAACAGGCATATTAGCACTTCCCCCACCCTTGTATGTGTGTGTGTGTGTGTGTGTGTGTTGTAAGTCTCTAAACAGAGCACTTAGCTATAAAGAGAGAGAGACTCAACCAAGTGTAATGAATTTTATTACATAGCAGCTGTTCAAATAAAGGAAAACAAATTTGCCTTAATAGCTACTTGATGAACGGTCCCTGGTCCTTTTAGAAAAGATATCAGCAATGTGAGTGGGACTATGGCAATAACTTACAGCAAGGTCAGAGACAATGCTACACCAAAGGGAAATCAGACTGGAGCATACTCTTCCATGTTACCTCAAAGTCAGAGCCTTGCGGGTGACTTTAGGATTAGCAAATCCTGTGCTTCCCGTTGCAATTTCCTAAGATGTCAAGATTCAGTTTCTCTTAAGCATATTCAGTATTTTGTCATGATTATTAATTTATTTATTAGCTATATACTCCATACTCTCTTCATTTTCTTTCCGGGGTGTAAAACTCAATTTCATGGAGGGCCGCATCAGTGTTGTGTTTGACCCTCGGGGGGAGCAGGGATAGGTGTGACTGGGGGTGTGTCTGGGGTGGGCATGGCCAACTCGATGGCACTCATCAAGGCTCTATTTTTGGCTGCAACAGCCTCCTGTGACCCTCTGCCAGTGAAAACGGAGTTCAGAGAGCCTGGGCTCTGTTTACACTGGCAGAGAGCTGCAGGAGGCTGTTGTGGCTGAAAACAGAGCTGGGTAGGCTGTGTGCAGCCTCCCCAAACCCCATTTTTCTTGGCAGAGGGCTGCAGGAGGCAGTTGCAGCCAAAATGGGGAAAAAATCCTTACGTCCAAAGAACCAAAGTCTCTTGCCAACTCTTCACGGAAGAAATGAGGCATGGTGGCGAAGTATTTAAAATGTTGAGCTTGTCAATTGGAAGGTTGACAGTTCATGACCTGAAGTACCATGTGACGGAGTTCTGCTACTTGCTACAGCTCCTGCCAACCTAGCAATTGGAAAGCATGCAACTGCAAGTAGGTAAATATGTACCACTTGGTGGGAAGGTTTCAGCATTGGATGTGGCTTCGGTACATAGTCATGCTTGCCAGATGACCATGGAAGCATTGTCGGAAAATGTTGGCTCTTCAGCTGTGAACGGGAGAAGAGCACCACTCCTTAGAGTCAGACACAACTGGAAGGAAACATTTACTTTTTTTACTACAAAAGAACATTGTCTTTAAGGAGTTCATGAGTCATTAGGAAGCCCAGCTTGGATCAAGGATTTGGACTGAAAGTGCTTGCCATTCACAATGGGTTAAATGGTTCCTTGGAGAGAATTTAAATGATCTCATGACCTTCATCTTTCTCCTTTGCCATGGCAAATGATGCTCATTGTAATTAATAGCATTGCCACTACTTTTTACCCTAGTGAAGCTTGCTCTTTAAGTCCACCACCCTAGCACAGAGAACATTCCTTCTTACTGTTGACTATCTCTGCCTTTACTGTCTTGTACTCCTGCTTTCTTGTGGCTGGGATTAAACGTGGTTGGACATCAGTCAACCGGAAGGACTCAGGATTAAATTAATGCATGAAGTAGAGGTTCCCTCTACTTATAGTATGAGTTAAGAAGAACAGTTGCCTTGGTGGCAGGTGGCAGGTTGCAGGTGGTAGGCATTCCTCTTTAATTGCCTTGCCATTCCTTTGTATTAGAAGCTATCTACATTCGCTCTTTGCCCTGGTATGGAAGAAGATGCTTCTTCTTATTACTGCTGGAAATCTGATTTAATTTAGCCAAGCTGGCTTCTGTACACTGAATTCAGAGCAGGATGGAGATATTGTTTTGTCTCTGGCAGCACAAATGCCCCATGTTTCCATTATCCCTGGTATTTACTGTAAACTGTGCAAGTCATGTGAGTTACATAGATGAGATCCTTTATTAGCATCAGGGTATGAAAATAACTGCATTTCATTACAATGTTTAATGTAAAATTCTGCCTTGAATGCTCTTCTGGATGTAGATAGCACCCTGGACCATAATTTAGGCTGTTTGATGTTTGGATGTGTGACTCATCCACTAGGTCTTATAAACCATGGTTTATGATTTAGTATTTGCCTAAGTCACGACAACTGCCTTTCAGGCTTTATGAAAAGTGCTTCCCTGATGGGTTCAGCTGGAGCACATGTGCAATGTAAAAACAGACTACAGCTTTCCTTCATTAATCACTTTGTCACTAACTCACTAGCTTGGGTCTAGTGATAAAGGCCCCATGTTAGAAACCAGGAGACTGTGAATTCTAGCCCCACTTTATTTATTTGTTTGTTTGTCAAATATGTACAAAATAAAAAGTATAAGTTTGAATATAAACAAGAACAAAGGAAGTAAATACAGATAAATGGGGACAGTAAGACAGGGACGGTAAGCACGCTGCTGCGCTTATGAACACACCCCTTTAAGGACCTCTTAAGAATGGGGTGAGGTCCACGGTAGAGTTTGAGGTTGAAACTGCAAGGGGTTGAGGCTGTAACAACGGAATCGGGTAGGGAATTCCAGGCGTTGACCACTCTGTTGTTGCTGAAGTTGTATTTTCTGCAATCGAGTATGAAGCAGTTTACCTTGAGTTTGTATCAGTTTGCCCCTGTATTATTGTAGTTGAAGCTGAAGAAGTCGTTGACAGGCAACATGTTGTAACAGACAATTTTGGGTACTATGCTTAGATCAGACTGCAGCTGGTACAATTCCAGATTGTGCAGGCCCAACATTTGGAGCCTGGAGGCATAGGGAATTCTATTGTGAGGCACTTTAGGCATGAAAACCTGCTGGCTGAACTTGGGCTAGTCACTCTCTTTTTCTCTCAGCCCAACTCACCTCCCAGGGTGGTTATTCATTTAGTTTTAATTTATTGATTGATTAATATTTTTTTGCTCGACTATCTTACCATAGAGCAGTGCTGTCAAACTTCCACCTTGTGGGCTGGAGGCATCATGTGCTGGCCACACCCATGCCCAGTTTAGTGAGAGGGGGGAAAAGTCCAGATACGTCACGTGATATCGCCATGACCACGTGAGTTTGACACCCCTGCCATAGGGTGACAGTGGATGGCTTACAATATTGTGGGGAAAACAGGGGGCGGAAAGTGTGTTGGATATGTTTGCCACCTTGAGTTGTGTATAAAACCAATAAAGGTGCGAAACAAAATAAATAAGCAATGCAGGAAGCTGTACCTAGGAAGATTCAATGCAAATCTACATAAATCTGAACAAAGAGCCTAGATGTAATTTCTCCTTCCCGCCCCCCGCCCCCCCAGAGAAGAATGAACTAACTTATAATTTCAATAGGTTTCCTTATCTTCCTTTGCTCATAGTTGCTGACAGGAGCTAAACATTTCCATCCATCTCAACCTATTACTTGTATTTAATCAAATGGTTCAGCAATGACATGTTTGAAGACAGCCGACTTACTTATCCTGCTGAGATAAAAGCTTGATCAATGTTCTATTATTCTTTCATTTATTGGCTGTCCTTTCTACAGCTTGCAATCTGGGATCCAATTTTGTGGAGTTTACTTTGTTGTAGTGTTTACTGTTCTGTAAAGGAGTGGCTTTTTTCAAAACTTCTGCTGAGACAGATTATAGTCCTTTGGAGTTTTTCAAGATTCAGTACTGGGGAGAAAAAAAACCCATAAATATCTTTTTTTTTTTAAAAAAAGAAAGGAAGTTTGTCTTACATAAAAAGACACACCTGATTTAAGCTGAATCCGTTTGCTTAACATTTATGGAAGAAATAGCAATAGCGCTTAGACTTATATACTGCTTTGCAGTGCTTTACAGCCCTCTCTAAGTAGTTTTTTTTTTTTTTAAGTCAGCCTATTGCCCCCAACAATTTGGGCCTTCATTTTAACCACCTCAGAAGGATGGAAGGCTGAGTCAACTTTGAGCCTGGTGAGATTCAAACTGCTAAATTGCAGGCAGCCGGAAGTCAGCAGAAGTAGCCTGCAGTACTGCACTCTAACCACTGTGCCACAGCAGCTCAGAAAGCAACATAGGATTCAATGGAAACTTCCCCCCCCTTCAAATTCTGACATTGGCTGCATTGACCCTCAGCACTGATGTGTGGTCAAAGATGGCTGGTATTGTCAAGCCACAATTAAGCTGTGAAGTGGCTACAATAACTTCAGCCCACAAGAAGTAGTGTCCTTCTGATCGTCCCAGCTCTATCACTGGCCAGGAGATAGCTGGCCAATTATTGTATCTATCACAGCCACCGTGAGCTTTCTGTGCTAAATTGTTGACTTCCTGATCTTGGAAATGATTGCACCCCGCAGAACTTCTAATAACCATAGCTCACAGTACAAACAAAATGTTGTGTAAGAAGAAAACTATTCTTGCAAACAGCAAGCAAAGAAAAGAAATGGGGCCACACATTAGAGACCAGCATTATTCAATTCACGATCCTAGGTTGCACACTTCAGTCAACTGTATACAAAATGTAACAGAGCAACTTATACATTAGTGGAGAGACATCTCATTAACATTTGGAGAGGAAAGTAAAAAAAAAAAAAGTCTAGATCAATGTTTCTCAATCTTGGCAAATTTAAGATTTGTGGACTTCAACTCCCATCTCTTAAAGTGGTCACAGTTAAGTAACCCTGATCTAAACTGTTGACCAGATCGGATGATTAAAAAAAAACAAACTTGGAAGAATCTAGTGGCAAACTATTTCTCTGCTGTTCTGAAGGAAACAAAAACAAACTTGACTTGAGGTAGACTAACATTTTAGCAATACATCATGGATGATCTATATTTTGATTAAGGTTGTCTGCAGTGTCAATTCCACAAAAAAAAAAATTGGGAAGAACTTAATGGCAAACTATTTCTGGAGTGTTATGAAGGGAGCAAGAAAAAACTTGACTTGAGGAAGATTAATTTTTTACCAATGCATCCTGGATGATCTGTATTTTGATTTAAGATTATGTCTGCAGTGTCAAATCCAGATGTCACCAAGCTTCACTTTAATGCAGCTGCTGTTCATTTATTTATTATGCCCAAAAGTTTACCCTCCCAATGCCACTATTTGTCTTTTAAATGTACTTTTATATATTTAACATCTGCAATTGTATCATTCTTCATCTCCCCTCCATTTTTGTTTTTAAGCAAAGGCATTGCGCTGTTTTCATTTTGTTCAAGAATATTTATTATGTACAGTGCTCATCCATAGATGTGTGTCAGGGGAAGGAAATACCAGTAGTGTGATGCAGATTAAAGAATAAAATGAGGGAAAAAAGCAAAATAGATATTGTGTGTGTGTGGGTGTGTGTGAAAAATAAAAAAATGATTTTAAGGTGTATGGTTTTAACGATTAAAGAGGATAGACTATAGAAAAAAAATTGAATAGTGATGTAACCAAAGAGCAAAAGGTAAATTTATAACTGTACTTAACAACTGCTGTTAGGCAAATTGGAACTTTCTTTCTTTCTTTCTTTCTTTCTTTCTTTCTTTCTTTCTTTCTTTCTTTCTTTCTTTCTTTCTTTCTTTCTGTTTTCCTTCTCTTTTTCTCTTTTTGTTTCTTTCTTTCTCTTTCTTTCATTTTTCTCTTTTGGTCTTTCTTTCTTTCTTTTCTTCTTTCTTTCTCTTTCTTTCTGTCTTTCTTTCTTTCTTTCTGCACTTTTATGCATTTTTTTCTTTTTCTTACCCTCTCCCCCTCCCCATCCTGCAATAAGGTCTTTAGGATACTGTTTTGAAATCATCTATTGTGGAAAAATGCTTTCCTGTGTCAGCCGTCTAAAGTGAACCAGACCTTGACACCAGAGTTATAAATATAAATATATGTAGTCCTTGACTTACGAGCACAATTGAGCCCAAAATTTCTGCTGTTAAAAGAAATATTTCTTAAGTGAGCTTTGCCGTATTGTACGACCTTTCTTGCCATCATTGTTATGTGGATCATTGCAATTGTTAAGTTAGTCACCCGGTTATTAAGTGAATCATTGAGTTGGCTTGTCAGAAGGCTGGAAAATCGGGACAATGCAACCGTCATAAATATGAGTCAGTTGCCAAGCCTCTGAATTTTGATCATGTGACCATGGGGATACCGTAAAGGTTGTAAGTGTGAAAAATAGTCCTAAATCGTGTTTTTTTTCAGTGCTGTTGTTAACTTTGAAAAGTCACTAAATGAACTATTGTAAGTCAAGGATTAGCCATTTTATTTAGGGTTACTGTAACAGAATTCTGCAAGTATGAGTGTGCTTCCCTTTTCCATGTCTTTATTCAGAAGAGAATTCAAGAGGGTCAGATCTGAGATGATTAGTGATGATTATGATGATGATGAAGAAGAAGAAGATGATGATGATGATAACCATTCAGTTATGTCCGACTCTTGGCAATTCTATAGGGTCTACGACAATTTGCCATGGCCAACTCCCTGCAGCCAACTCAGTGCAGCCAACTTGACATGGTCAACTCGCTACAGGACAAGAGTTACACTAATATCAAAGAAATAGTAGAATAAAATCATTGAAGAAAGGATGCAGAAGGAGGAACAAAATGAAATGTGAATGGCAAAAATTAAAATAATTAAATAAATTGTTAAATTGTCCCTCAGCAAGTTGTCCCACAGTGAGTTGGCCATGATGAGTTGTCCTGCCACAAATTGGCTGTGGTGAATTGGCTGTGGCGAGTGGTTCCATTCCACTTCTATGGACCAGGTCTCTCTATATCTTGCACTACTTCTTTTAGTTGTTCTATGCTCTGGATAGATGTGGTGGCTCAGTGGCTAAGATACCGAGCTTGTTGATTAGTTTGGTGGTTTGAATCCCTAGCACTGCATAATGGCGTAAGCTTCCATTACTTGTCCCAGCTTCTGCGAACCTAGAAGTTCAAAAGTATGCAAAAATGCAAGTAGAAAAGTAGGGACCACTTTGGTGGGAAGGTAATAGCATTCTGTGCACTTTCGGTGTTTAGTCATGCCGGCCACATGACCACTGAGACATCTTTGGACAGCATTGGTTCTTCTTCACTGGTTCTTTGTAATGGAGATGAGCACTACCCCCTAGACCTGGAAACAACTAGCGCGTATGTGTGAGGGGAACCTTTACCTTTATGCTCTGGATGGTGTCAGCTTTGATGGGGCAAGTCTGAGATGCTTTCTCAAATTGCATTCTTGCTTTGAGCTCAGATTTTATCTGACCATTGCCTTGGCTGTAGCTCTTCCTCCTGTTCCTCAAGGTTATTCTCACATCCCATGACACCAGCCACCAAAAACTTCCCACCTCTGATAGCAAATACTGGAGGCCACAGAAGAGAGAGAGGCCCATAAATGTTGCATAAAAGAAAATGCCATTAGGGAATCTTCATCTGGCTTCATTTTCCAGTTAAACAATTTGCTTAAAAAGAAAGCAAATTCTTCTCTTAAAGAGATGTCAGTTCTTTTTCATGTTGTAATTATTTAATGCCCTGGATATTTTCTCCCCTGTGGGATTGCAAATGCAGCCGTTTTATTCATTAGACATTTTTCTTCTTGAGGTTGGGATATTAGCTGTTCCTTCTCCATAGACTCTGCCTTGTCTTTCTCTTTCTGCATTGATGCATTGGTTCTCCTGGGCTAGGAAGCATTGCCAGTCATTAATATCCAGGAGACAAATTTCCCTCATTTTCCCCCATTTCAGGTGCCTCAGCAGTTTTCAAAATCCAAGGAATATCTGTCTCTGTCAGCACAAAGAGATCGACCTGTTAAGCTCATGGGGTGGCGATAAAGATTAGAATCAGGGAGAAAGGAAGAAGAAGAAGAAGAAGAAGAAGAAGAAGAAGAAGAAGAAGAAGAAGAAGAAGAAGAAGAAGAAGAAGAAGAAGAAGAAGAAGAAGAAGAAGAAGAAGAAGAAGAAGAAGAAGAAGAAGAAGAAGAAGAAGAAGAAGAAGAAGAAGAAGAAGAATGCACATTTAACATTAAGTTTAATGCTTTTTAAAACATTTTGACTGGAAAATATAAGTGAATGAAATCTAGAGAGGGAGCATAGGGAGCCTAAAAAGATTCGGTCTATACATTCAGAAAGGCTTCATTTTGTTGCACAACTAGGGACATTCAAGTGTTAATGATGAATACATGAATAATCGAAGTCTGAGCAACTTAGATACTCATCTGACGGGACTCCCTGCTAATCTTTTCTCATTCCCATAAGGCTGTGGATGTACCAGAATATATAGATAAGGGGTCCACAAACTCAGCATAGCTGGCTGAGGAATTCCACAAGTCTTTAAGTTGCCAAGTTTGGAGATCTCTGATATAGATGATGATGATGATGATGATGATGATGATGATGATGATGATGATATTCATTTGGTCGAGTCTGACTCTTGATGATTCTATGGGCCAGGTCTCTCCACATCTTCCAATTTGCACTACTTCTTTGAGTTGTTCTATATTCTGGTTGATGTCAGCTATGAGGGTGTCCAACCAACAGGTTCTTTGCTGGCCTGGTTCTCTCTTACTGCTAATTCTTGCTTTCTCCAGTGAATTCCCCTGCATGACATGGCCAAAATAAATGAGATAGAATATATACATATAAGGAGGAACAAACAGATACACATTATACATATAGGATGACTAGCAATTCTTTTGGTAAGATTTTTCAGAATCAGTTTGCCTACTTCCTAGAGCTGAGACTGACTAGTCCAAGATTACCCAGCTGGTTTTGTGCTAAGGTGGGACTAGAACTCACAGTCTCCCAGTTTCTAGCCTATGCCTTAACTGCTTACACCTAAATGGCTCTCAATGGATATTTAGAGACCTGTTATTATTATTATTTGTGAACAGATCAGACCCGAGGTGGTATTCAGCAGGTTCTGACCAGTTCTGGAGAACTGGTAGTGGAAATTTTGAGTAGTTTGGAGAACCGGCAAATCCCACCTCTGACTGGCCCTGCCCCCATCTCTTCTCTCATTGAGTCCCAGCTGATTGGCTGGGTCTTCTTTTGTTGCCCTGCACAGGAGAACAGAGCTAGAAAGCAGGTTAGTAGGGTGGGGAGGGAATGGGATTTTGCAGTATCCTTCCCCTGCCACACCCACCAAACCATGCCCATAGCTGATTGGCTGGGTCTTCTTTGGTTGTCCTGCACAGGTTGTCCTGCAACGGAGCTGGAAAGCAAGTTAGTGGAGTGGGGACGGAATGGGGATTTTGCAGTATCCTTCCCCTGCCATGCCTACCAAGCCACACCCATAGAACCGGTAGTAAAAAACAAATTGAATCCCACCACTGCATCAGACCTACATCCATCAGAAACCTGTCTATCAAGTGACCAGAGAATTTGAGTCTGTCGAACCATCTGCCCAAAACAAAACTGAAGGACTAAAGAGATTAGATTTATGGATCCATACTTTTAGATATTTCATAACATCTGAGGTTGAAGTCTTTATGGCTAACATGCCAAGTTTTATAAAATGCACACATTACATTCCAATTTTCCTGAGTTTTTTTTTTAAAGCATGAGTTGAAATTGGCAACATCTTTCAAGACAACCTGAAATGAAAGAATTTTTGAATTGAATTCAGGATATGGTTAGAAGGATTCATTATGTACAGAGGAAAAGGATAATCATCACATTAGATTGCTGATCATGTAGTCTGTCTTTTAAATGCCACCCTGGGAGGAAAGCATTTAAGCAGATGCATGAAGGACAGGCCTAGTGTTAGCAGTCCTAATAATTAAATTGAACTTCTGTTTTCCAAGCCATTATATTCCTGAACATCAGCTGCTAAAGAGAAAAACCAAACAAATGCCAACCCTTACTTATCTAGATTAAATTCTTCTTCTTCCAAAAACAGGCTTCCAACAGGTATAAACCAAATTCAGAATAAGATAGTCACTGGACCATTTCTTTCTGAATACTGAGCTTTGTATGAAGGAATACCCTCTAAATAGAACAAAGCTCTCAGTAACCAGACTGTGGAGGGAAGACTGAGAAAGTGGTAAGTCAAGCAAAAATCTCATTGAATCCGATAATCCAAGTGCAAGGTGTATAATACATAAGTTTATTAAGATCTTCTATCAAGATTAATAGTGACAGGTATCTCTTTAGTTCATGCAAGAGAAGGCTGAGGATGGAAATTATAGTTATCAGAGTGCAAAAAGTGGAATGCATATTGAAGTCAGCTGAAATGGCTTTTCTCTCCACCTGCTGTACAATTATTTGATGTTTCTTTTGATTTCTTCCAGGCCACTTTGAAATGAAGTAGTTATAGGCTCTTTTGAATGCCTTTAAAAAAATAATTAAAAAGGGAAAGGAAGCAAAGCATTTAGAAAAAGAAAGTGGGCAGCGCCTTGGATAAAGAAAGTATCTCTCCTTTGATTTCCTGAAGATGACTTCACCAATTTTGAAGTCTACTGATCTCTTGGGTCTACAACTCTCAGAACTGTCAATTATCCAGTCCTACATGGCAACATTTCCTGACTCCCCCCAGGGGAAAAAAACCTCTGTTTTGTAATGTGGAGAATGGTGGACTTCAAACTTTGGGAGATACCTTCTTTGTAAAGGTACCATACCTTTCATATTTAACAGAATAACAGAATTTTCAGATGGAATGTTAGATGTCAAAACAACATCCAAAATTGGGACATCTACTTTTCAACAAGACTGTTTTAAGCAGCTCTCTTTACCCTGTTCTACCCACAAAAGACTTTCTGAGGAGATCGGTGCTGTTGAATCATACGGAGTTTATTTCTTCGGGTTTGCTATCCTCAAAGTGAGCCAGTGTTTCCTTTAATTGTTGTCCCATCTGCTTATCAGAATCTTATTTATACACATTTTTCCAGAATCAACACCCAAGCATGGGAGTGGACGGTATTTAATTTTAGGACCGCATACAGCGCTCTGTTTAATTTGTTGCAGCTGCTGATCCTGATTTGATGTCATCTGGAAATAGGAAAAAGGGAATTCGTTGCTGGAATGTACTTCTATGCAACAACAACAACAACATCAGCCAGTAGATGGCAGTATTTATCAGTTTGGATCTATGGTATATACTCTATGTTCTTTTGTTCTAAGTAGTGTTTCCTGTTTCCTGTTAAACAGTTGAGCAATAAAAGCACATGGTGACTGTGCTCTTTGTTACATAGCTCTGTGTTGCTATATATCTAAGCAGAATTTCTAACAGAGAGAAATGTCAGTGAGTTTTTTAAAAAGCAATCAAAAAGGTCCCCAAAGTGATGTCAACTTTTGCTTGCTCACACTTTCAAAGAATTAGTCCCAAGAGTATGTGGCCCTTAATAGAATTGTCGGTACAGCATCTACCTCCCTCTTAAGCACTTTGACTAGCATGCTTCATGGTTCCAGAAGGTTATTCATAGCTTTTAGAATCAAAAGGACCTTGATGATAATGTGTGTTCTGGCATCTGATGGGCTTAAAATTAATGATGTATGGTGGTCCTTTGCTTTAATTAAATAGGCATTATCCTTCTCTAAGTTTGAAAACCATAAACATTCTGGATCTATGTAAATGTCTTCCTAACCACCAACTCACCATGCTAGTCAAGGAAGCAATGAAAAAACAAAAAACTATTCTAAGAACAAGTTCTACTACTGCATCATTTCTGTAGACATCCTCATTTGCAGGATGATAATTAGGATGACGTATCAACAGATATCCCTCTATATTTTCTTCATTTGATTTATTTTGCTTTGCTTCTAATTAGATGTCCAGAGGATCATACGGTTAATCTCCAGTGACTCCTTTGAACCCATCAAGAAAAATGTAGCAAAAACCATGAATCAATGGTTCTTGTTCTGACCCAGCTCCCTCTTACAGGCTAACAAGCCCACCTGCTGGAAGATGAATAGTTGTCTGCCACACCTATTGATCTCCGCCGACTGTCTTTTATCCCCAGAGCTAGGGTGGGTCTTCGCTAGTAACAATGGCTCTTCCATCCCAAGGACCAGCCCATAGAGTTCCCCTGCTCTCCTCTCCTTTGCCTTCTGTGCATCCATGTATCAGGCACTGGACCTGTTCCTCCTTTTCTTCATCAGCCACCTCCAGACCTGGGGGCTGTTGACACTCCATCTGAGGGCTGATGGAGGGCCCAGGCTCTGCCTCTGTCTCTTTCTCTCTGCCATCTCCATTCTCTCTTTCCTCTTGGAGCTCTCAGGTTGTCTTGAAGCTGACCCTGACTCCCACACTGCCTCCTCTGATTCGGCTGCTGGAGGGGCTGGGAGCCAACAGACTACAACAATTCTACTTTGAAAGAATAGATACTTGGTGGGTTTTTTTTGCAAGGTATTCTTTGACACTCTGCTAAAAAGAAAACAATATGTGCCTGAACATATGTGCTAGAACAATATGTTCAAGCCCGATTCAAAATAATCGGGCTTGAACTAACCATGCCTATACATTGGTTCGCATGATTAATCTCTGATTTCCCCCACCTGGTCTCAGTTCTGCTTTGATATAAAGCCCAAACAAAACAAAAATACTTATTACTAAAAAATATTGCTAAAAAAAAGAATGTGAGCACAAATTATTTCCAACAATATGGCTCATAGCTGATTCAAACATAGCCAAGGATTTATTGCTTCTTTTCCATGCACAAGACTTTGAACAAGCAAATCATTGTTGCCGATGAACAAATGGATGAAAGAAAAGGCAGGGAGAAAGAGGGAATGAAAGAGAGAGAAAGAGGAAGGAGGGAGGGAGGGAGGGAGAGAGAGAGAGGAGAGAGCTCTTCTGTGAAAGATAGCTAGAATCTCCAAAGAAATAGTCCTTAAGATAAAGACATCATCATCATCTTCATACTTTCAAGTGGAAATAGAATGACAGTACCTGCAAATAGAAATAGAATGACTGTATGAAAAGAAAGCAAAAGTAGTATCAACAATGAGTGCAATCCCCAAACAACTGGAGCACCACTTGAACTGCATTGACAAAGTCATCGTCAGTCAATTGCAACAGGTAGCTTTACTCAAAAGACCTTACATTCTGCAACAATATCTGCAACACTACTCAACAACTGTCCATCTCAGGTCCTTGGAAAGGACTGTATAGTCCTTTCAAAAAATGTCAAACACGGTCCGAATATCTGGCTGACCGTGTGACAGCAACAGCAACAACAACAGCAATATAATTATAGCAATGTTAAATGATTATATATAATTATTATACACACACAAACATAAACACACACACCAAGGGATCTGGGCCATCTTCCAAGGAAATGAACAGCATCAAAATGATAAGTGCAACAGGGAAATTAGAACCACCCCTCTGTTTTGCCAATGTGCAATTTATGCACCACATGTTCCAAAGGGGCAGGGCTTCTATTCCCTGGACACACCCACCATTTTGATGCCGTTGTTCCCTTTCAAGATGGATGCCTCCATAGGGGCCTTTTAAGAATGGATAACTTTAGAAGAGCAAACCAAGACCAACTCTTTGGACCAAACCAATGCACCATTTCTGTTTCTCGTCACCGCAGGCACATTCTTTTTCAAACATATAGATGGTCGTTGCACCATTATAAAATGTCATTCTAAACACACCACGGATGGCCTGGGTTGTGGGCGGGGGGGGAGAAAACTCCGAAGCACAGACATACTGAAAAGTCTGCTGGAAAAGTGTTGAACAGTCAAAAACATTGATGAGACATAATCCTAAACTTCACCCCGAAGCTGCACTTTGAAAGCATCATCCCAAATGAAAAGCTATCACCCCAAATGATATGCCTTCTCAAATTAGTATCTAATTATTTATTGCTACAATGTAGCCTGGCATAATTAGATTTGCAGAAAATAGCAACCAAGTGCTGCTAAATTAGGTGTTTTAGAGTAAACACAGACATGGTAGTGATCTGTTAACTAATTAGAGAGTTTGGGGTTTATTTAAAAAAAACAAAAACCAACCCAGCGGCAACAGTTTACTGGAAATAGATTTTCTTATTCACTTCATTTATTTCACTCACTGTCATAACACGAGCGTCAGCATGTCAGCTACTTCGTTTAACGCATTGACTATGAAATGTTCAGATGAGTAACTTGGAGCAGGTTAATGAGACTAGTTTTCTGTCCCTGATTGGAATATTCAGAAAGTTCAGAATGGAGAACTTTCAAGGGAGAAATGCTGTGCGTGTTTTTAGCTGTCAATGCCCTAATAATGAAGTCGTCCTGGTTTTGGAATGAATGAATGAAAAACCATTCCAATTATCCCATTTCTTTCTTAACCAGATTTATTGCCCTGTACTGTATGAATTAGATCATTGGCCCAACTCACCAAGTACTATCTCTTACTGGTGAGCTGAAATCCTTCCTTCCTTCCTTCCCTCTCCCTTCTCCTCCCTTTCCCCTCCCTCCCTCACCTCCTCTTCCTTCCTTCCCCCCCTCCCTGCCTTTCCTTCCTTTCCCTTCCTTCCTCTTCCTCCCTCGCCACTGCCTCCCTTTCTTCCCTCTCCTTCCCTTCCTTTCCTTCACCTTCTTTGCTTCCTTCCTCCCTTCCTCTTCTGTATTTTGATTTCAGAATATTTAAAGGATGTTGGATACATCATATTGTCTGAAAAGCCCTGTCCGATTCTAGAATTATAGTAAGAGATCCCACTACGACAATGTTTTACAAAAAAACAAAAAGGTGACTTCTGTATTTTGTTCCAGTTGAAGAGTAGGGCTGGAAAATCACCTGGTTGCTCCTGAAAGGACAATGTTGAATGGGGAGTCAGCCTTACGGAATGACCCAAAAATTAATGCAGTTAATGCATCGGGGTTTTAAGAATACGTTTTGTTCCAATACTTTTAGGCTCTGCTCACAACAGCACGTCCTGATTTTCCACTTGCGTTCTCACAATCTTCTGTTTTCTACCATCTGAAATCAACAAGAGATGTGAAATCCATCTTTCTGCATTTACACGGGAAAAGCCTTCCCTGATTAATGTTTTATTTTTATATCCTTCTTCTTCTTCTTTAGCACGAGTAATGCTCCCCATCTTCACTGACAATGCTACCAAGCAATGTTTTGGTTCAACTTTTTCTTTGTTAATGCCATTTCTTGAATGCTCTTTTCAGGGATAATGAAAATAGCAATAACTGGAAACTTCCTTTTAGATGCAACCTGTCCTCCTTGCCCACCTCTTCAGGGAAGCCAGCACTGCCTTCAATCCAGATTAATTTTCACAGGCTAAGCCAAATATTATTTGCATGAGTTGTGAGGCTCAAGTCTCTCGTTTTCATTGAAAAGGCAGCAAAAGCTCAGGGATAAAACCTCGAGCTTCCTGTAGCATAGAATAACCTCTGGCAAACCCCGACTGTTTAGTTTAATTGGCTGCGTTAGGCTCTGTAGTTGGAAACCATCCAGCTTGCAGGTCTATTGAGCCATACATCCATTAAGTAAATAAACAAGCGCAGAAATATTTGAACACACAACATGGTGAATAGGTTGGATTTGGAGAGGGAGTCCCAGGTTCCGGTGGTGGTATTCCATTTTTTTTTACTACCAGTTCTGTGGGCATGGCTTGGTGGGGATGGTGTAGCTTGGTGGGTGTGGCATGGCTTGGTGGGTGTGGCAGGGGAAGGATACTGTAAAATCTTATCCCCTCCCCACTCCTGGGGGAAAGTTAGTACAAAATCCCCATTCTTTCCCCACCCCACTAACCTGCTTTCCAGCTCCGTTCTCCTGTGCAGGACAACAAAAGAAGGCCCAGCCAATCAGCTGAGACTCAGGAGGCGGAGAATAGATGGGAGCGGGGCCAATGAGAGGTGGTATTTGCCAGTTCTCTGAACTACTCAAAATTTCCACTACCGGTTCTCCAAAACTGGTCAGAACCTTCTGCATGTCAGCTCTGCTTCTATTGTCTGAACTCACTGGGTGATTTTGAGAGCTGTCACTCACTTTCAGCTCCATGCAACTTGGGTGTTGTTCAATTGATTAATTTAGGGAGGTTCATGTAGAAGTTGCCTTCAATTTGCAAAGAAAAGAGAGAATCGGTGAACAAAAAATAATGGAAACGTGAGTAAGTGTTATGTCTCTGTGTATATGACTGGTGGAATTTATAATTGACATTCAAAATAAGATGGGAAGCGCATACATTTAACCCCAATAGCAATAGCACTTGGGCTTATATTCCATTACATAGTGCTTTACAGCACTTTCTGAACAGTTTACAATGTCAGCATCTTGCCTTCAGTCATCTGAGTGCTCATTTTACTGACCCTGGAAAGATGGAAGGCAGAGTCAACCTTGAGCCAGACAGAATTGAATTCTAGACTGTAGGCAGAGTTTGTCTGCAATACTGCATTCTAAACATTGCACCACCACGGCTCAAGATTATTTAATAAATGTATTAAATAAATTCAAGGAAAGATTGAAGGTAAAAAAGGTCCAGGCAGAAGAAGAACATAATGGCTTCAAAATCTAAGGGACTGGTTTGGACAAAACTCAACAGCACTTTTTCATGAGGTGGTTGATAAAAATAGGATCGCCAGCATGATCGCCAATGTCCAATAACTGATATGGCAGAAAAAGGAAGAGGAGGAAGAGGAAAAAGAAGAAGGAAGAAGAGGAAGAGGAGGAAGGAGAAGGAGAAGATGGAGATGGAGGAGAAGAAGAAGGAAAAGAAGAAATAAATTATATGGTCTTTTTTTTCAAGATGATAGCAAAAAATAAAATATCTCAAAGTTTTAAAAAAAATGCGTTTGGAGCAATTTCTGTTCTATGCACAAATTGGGTTTAATTAATATATATACACTCTATATCTATATCTATATCTATATCATCTATATCTATCTATCTATCTATCTATCTATCTATCTATCTATCTATCTATCTATCTATAATTCTCTGATGCTATTGGATAGAATATGATATGTACTTTTCACTACATATAATCTTATAAAATATTTATGTTTTTCGGTACACGAAGGATCAAAATGACCAAGTACGGTATCACACAATCTCACATTATGCTACAAAGTAGGCCAATAGAAAAAGATAGATTTAATAAACAAGCAATTTTTCTAAAAATAACAGAAAATTAAACAACAAAAGAGAAGAATAGAGTCCAAAGTTCAAGACCAGAGAAGAATAAAACTTTGCTCACATGCAACCCGTTGATTTATAATGATTCATGTTGAAACTTTCCTCTTGCATATCCAGGTGCCTGAAAAAAAGTAGACATCATTTAATGCAGAAGAGGCAGCCCTGATCTAAGAGGCTCAAATGTGCAGCATTCCTAGGTTTTGCAGTGCTGGAGTACAGCTGTTACAAAGCCTCTGACTTTCCAGATGTGGCTGAGTTATAACTCTCTCCAACTCTAACCCATATAACCAGTGATGAAGGATGCTGGACATCGGTGCTACCTGAAAGTCACCATTTCCTCCACCTGTGTTCTTCAAACTATGCAAATAGATATTGGGAATCTGGTACTTGCATGCTCCCTCCATGCCAGTGCTTTGGAATTGGTGATACATCTTCAAAGACATGGTGATGAGGCCCTCCAAAATCTCATTGTATCAAAGATTTCTCCGGAGGCATGTCTCCTTATCACATTCTTTCAGCTGCTCTACAACCATCCCTTATTACGTTTTGCTTCAGTCAGGCACCTGGCTATAGGCACTCCTGTTTTTTTTTAAGATGGTTTGAAGGGTTTGTTGCTTGCAAGCCATTTCCTTTAGCCATTAAAGCCTATTTCCAGAGAATGAGGTGTCAGAGTTTTAATGCCTCATATATTCCAAAGAGAGATAGTAAAAGTGTGCTACTTTGGCCTTTCTGGAGTCCTGTAATTTGATTCATTGGCCGTTCTCATGCTGACCTATTTATAGCCATAACAAGAAAAGGAAAGCACTTGGAAGGGCTTGATACCTATGTACAAAACATCTCCAAAGGGAAGGGTTTGATGGAATGGCTATCAAATCCATGACAAATGGGCAACCCCCTAGCTCCCTGATAATACAGCCAAGAAGATGAAGGAGAAGAAGACTTATTTCCCAACAACCAACTGTTGGGGCTAAATAAAATAAAGTGGGATATTAACGCAAAAGTACCAGAAGCTTCTCTAAAAGAAGAAGGACAGAATCTTGCTTACGGGAACCACAGGGGGAATTTTCCCAGATTGTTTATACCCAGTATTATTTCCATCATTCCAAGGCTTATCGTGCACAATGGAGGTTTCATGCGTATTCCTCTTGTTTAGGAGTGGCTAACCCTTTACCCTACATTTATATTTTATTGCAAGGAGGTCAAACCAATCAATCCTAAAGGAAAACAACCCCGATTTTCTTGGGAAGGACAGATACTGAAGCCAAAGCTCAAATACTTTGGCCACCAAATGAGAAGAGAAGAGTCCCGGGAAAAGACCCTCATGTTGAGACAGATGGAAGGCAAAACGAGAAGCGGACGGCAGAGGAGGAGACGGTTAAATAGCGTCACTGATGCAATGAACATGAATTTGGACAAACTATGGGAGATGGTGGAGGAGTGGTGCGGTGGCCTAGAGGTGAACTAATAATCAGGAGGCTGTGAGTTCGATCCTAGGTAGGGGCAGATATTTCTCTCTCTGAAATATACAATGAGAATATATCTGCTGAACAAAGCTCCGTATTGGCAACAGTAAGGGCATCTGGCCATTAAATACTCTGCTGGCTCCATTCAATTGTTATTAAAAGATGTTGATGATGATTATGATTATTATGATGATGATTATGATGGGAGATGATGGAAGACAGGGGGAGCTGGCGTGCTGTGGTCCATGGAGTCACAAAGAGTTGGACACGCCTTAGCAAGTGAATAACAACGAAAACCATTTACTGAAGACACATCCTCACAAGGACCCTCCCTCTTGGTGCCAGGCTGAATGAAGACTGAGGGGCACCGCTTTTGTTTTAAGAGAGAGAGAGAGAGAGTTATACTTCATTTATTACAGTCACTGCCACTGTATTAATCATTGTTCCTGGAGAAGAACGTAAAAGCAGCAGCAGACTTATTAATGAAGGATTTCATTTAAACATCTTTCTATTTATCTTGGAAAGGATGGTATGTGCCCACTCGGAAATCTAATATAATGAGATAATTGATGCAATTTTTTTTTTTTTTTTTTACATTTTAGACGTTTCTGAGAGCTTCCAACAGGCAAATGCCTGGCACTTTTTCATCAGACAAAGTGGTAAAAGTCATTGTGGTGTCTTTTCTTTAAACGTTTTTGAGATGACCTTTAACTTCTCAGAATCATTACCCAGGACTTCATGCTTCCTCCCTGCCTTCATTCTGGGGTGTCTATGTGTTGAAAGGGCTTCAAGCCTATAATTTCCCAGACAATGACCTTCACCGTGAAGATTCAAAGAAATGAAATCCGAGCACAATTTGAACTTTCCTTTGTAAAGATTGCGAGCTAATTAATATTATCCACCCATCCCCCAGATAAAATAAACGCCTGTTTTAAAGTTAACTGGTTTTTCTATCGTCCATTGCAAATGTATTTCTAACAAGGTTATCATTGGGTTTTGGACTTCATTACATGCCCACTTGGGGAAAAATAAAGCAGAAATAATTACAGAAAGATTTGATAATGATAGTGACACACTTGCCTTTGTGTATTGAACTAAACCATGTTTCATTTTAATCATGGTCAGACTCCTAGTCAAGCAAACTAATCAGCAGCAATCTGAGAAACCACTCTTATCCCTAGCTGGTACTAAATTGCAACTTTTAATACAAAGAAAAGTGGAAATCAATACATAAATGATTGAGTTGTCATTTAACTTCTTAATGGCTGTGAGCAATACGAACAACATCCTAATTATGGTCTACTAAACAAACACAAGCTTCCAGGTTCTCTATTACCATCAAAGGTAGAGGGAGAACTGAGAGTCTGAATAATTAAGTAAAGCAAAATTTATTTGTGTTACAGCGTGAGATTCTCCAACCGAGCATAGTTTTATTCTTTGCTTATTGTGGTTGTTTGTTTGTTTGTTTGTTTTAAAAAATGCATGTTTTCATCCTTTACTACATTGTTACAATGGACTTTGCCAGGGAGAGCTATCTTCATGGGATGCTAAAGAAGAAGCTAGAGAGGAATGCAAGGACGGGAAAAAAAGCACTCCATTCTTTTCTCTTTTTTTTGCTGGTAGGATAAGGGAAAAAATGATGTGACAAATGTTTTTAACAAAGTAGCTGAGAAAATAAAGCTGTCCTGTACCTTTAGACATTGGAAATGGGGCTACACCCACTTTGGAGATGAAGCTTTGCCAAGTTGTGTTGAATAAACCATTGAGGCTAATCAAGCATCAAAGAGGAGCTCAACCAATTGTCCAAAGCACCTGATGGCAGGACAAGAAGCAATGGATGGAAACTAATCCAGGAGAGAAGCAACCTAGAACTAAGGAGAAATTTCTTGACAGTGAGAACAATTCATCAGTGGAATGGCTTGCCTGCGGAAGTTGTGGATTCTCCAACACTGGAGGTTTTTAAGAAGACATTGGACAGCCACTTGTCTGAAATGGTGTAGGGTTTCTTCCCTGAGCAAGGAGTTGGACTATAAGACCTCCAAGGTCTATTCTATTCTATTCTATTCTATTCTATTCTATTCTATTCTATTCTATTCTATTCTATTCTATTCTATTCTATTCTATTCTATTCTATTCTATTCTATTCTATTCTATTCTATTCCATTCCATTCCATTCCATTCCTAGATCTTGAGAACAGGCAATATAGAATCCTGAAGTAGGCAAGAAAAAAAAAACGGCTCTCATGAGTTCAAAAAGCAATATTCCAATGTGGGGCACATATTCTGCAAGTGGGGCCACCACAATTTCAATGATAGCCCACAGCACATTCTTTCCAGTTCCTTCACTTGGGTTAAGAAATTAGACTCAACTTCCTCTAGCAAAGAAAAGTTCTTGGGGTAGACTTTAAAATGAGAGCCACGGAGAGCTCAAAACCGAGGCACACCATTTCTTAACTGCAATTTGGCTTCATAGCAGGACTCCTGCAGAGTAGGGATGGGAAGAGTGGTTCATATGTTCTATTTTTCAAAGGGCAGACCTCTATTTCTGGCACTGCCAGTGACTAATTCCTAATAGGAAGGTAACCTCAGGATGGAGGACTATGCAGTCCAACTCCAATTTAAAGATATAATACTTTAGAAAGAAAAGGAATCTGTAGTTAACATTTGGTTAGTTTCAGAGCTGCCACCAGGATCACCTTCTCACTGTCAACTCACTATGAGAACACACACACTGTATTCCCAGTTCAAATTGCATTCATTATTCCTGGGTTGCCTGCAGTCTGCTGGTGACTTTGTTTTATCTCAGAGTAGGATGGTGTATGAGAAACTGACATGCTGTTTTGGCTTCTCACCCCATGCAATTTGGATGATGGGATACAAGGGGCTAGTGGCAGTCCTTCAATGATCTGCCAAGCCTTTGAAAACCCGATCAAACCCAGCTCCCATACCCAAAGGTGTGTTCTTGGACAGTTACTCCCCTTTTACCAATCACCCAAATATTTAAGCCAAATTGCACTTCCCAAATTCAAAAGATCCCCCTGATTGCTTGCTCTTTCAATAGTTGTCAGGAGGGAAATCCATGGGGTATCTTCTTCAACAAAGATTTTTCCCCGTGGTGTACATTTCTGAAACATAAATACACTTCTTTACCTTCAGTAAAGATCCTTAGTTGCAGCTTTAAACTTCCCATCTAGTTCAATTTTCAAGGCTGCCTGGATCCATTTTAATTCCGGTCATTACTGCTGGATCGATGTGATTTTATTTCTGTTAACATGGCTAGGTTTCGTATGATATTTATAAAATATGCTACCTTTTGATCGCCTTAGCCTGATAATTATTATATTTTCCTGTGATTTTTATTTGTCTCTGATTTCCTTCTTTATTGTTTGACTTGGTCCATGATGGTAACAAAGCTGACCACTAATATTGCATATAACTTATCAGAAGCTTGTGTATTACATGGTATACTATATTTTAATTATATGTAAGTGACTACCCAGTATAAAATGGGTAATAATTTATCTATCTTTCTAACCTTCTTGGATTAAATCACATTGGAAGACAGATCTGAGGGAAACTATTTTTAATCTGATGCAGAGCATTGGAAAAGCTTTAATTCACTGATGATTCATATCAAGCTGCTCTCCTTCAAAAGGTTGGCTTGAAATAGCCTTCTCATTTAGATTATTTAATGTACAGAGCACTTTCCACCAGATTTGGTGATCAACTGAGTCAAGTCAACCCACTTTGACATTTTCGTTTAAGATGACAATGTGGAAAGACTCAACTTCCCGAGTCAAATCAAATCACTGCTCCAGATCAAGACAATAGGTCAGAATAACTTCACACAGATCTAAGTATTTTTTTTGCCTCCATGAAACATTGAATATTCACTACTTTGGCATGTGTCTAGAACTAAGCTGATTGCATTCACAGCTGCATCCAACAATAATTTGGTTGCTGGGTAGACATGCCTCCTGGTTAGGGCATTGCATTGCAATTGGCTTTGAGTCTATGGAGATTCTCAGTTATCCATGTTTGTCCCAATGGTGCTTTTTCAAAAGGCAACTGGACTTTGTTTTTCCTTGAAGACATTTCATTCCTCATCCAAGAAGCTTCTTCAGTTCTGGAGACAAAGAGTTGTGAGTCAGAAGAATTTATCAACATACTGAAAAGGATAGTGACTCTAGAAAAAGTATAGAGAAGAGCAACCGGGGTGATTAGAGGACTGGAGACTAAAACATATGAAGAAGGGTTACAGGAACTGGGCACAGCTGAAGGACCAGGGGAGACAGGATAGCAGTCTTCCAATATTTGAGGGGCTGCCCCAGAGAGGAAGGGGTCAAGCTATTTTCCAAAGCACCCAAAGGCCGGACAAGGAATGATGGATGGAAACTGAATAAGGAGAAACTTCCTGACAGTGAGATCAAACAACCAATGGAACAGAAGTTGCCTTCGGAAGTTGTGGGATCATCATCACTTGAGACTTTCAAGAAGAGATTGGACTTCCATTTGTCAGAAATGGTGTAGGGTCTCCTGCTTGGGCAGGGGGTTGGGCCCTACAAGGTCCCTTCCAACTCTGATTATCTATTATCTGCTATCTGTTAAGGTTCCAAGTTGTTTGAATATAAGTTTGAGTGTTCCAGTGTACCAACTCCTTTGACATTACCAGATCAGATCTAGTCTCAATTAATTTCATGACAATTTCATTTCTTTATATATATATAATTGTCCATCCCATCTCCCCTTCAGGGCATAGTAATCTGCAATATCATCCTTCAAAAATCTGCATGGATAATTCTTTGTTGTGATTTGTTGTGTTATGGCCTGGTTTGAGGATCGTGTTTAAATTTCTCCTTGATTTCTTTTACTTAAAAAATGAGCTGTGGTGGCACTGTGGTTAAAATGCAATATTGCAGGCCAGCTCTTCCCACTGCCTGTGGTTCGATCCTGACCAGCACAAGGTTGGCTCAGCCTTCTATCCTGCTGAGATCAGCAAAATGAGGACCCAGATTGTTGAGGGCAACGTGCTGACTCTGTAAACTGCTTGGAGAGGGCTGTAAAGCACTGTGAGGTGGTATGTAAGTCTAAGAGCTATTGCTATTAAAGGAAGCAGGGGATAGATGCATGGGTCAACTAAAAGTATTAGCCTAGCAAAGCATTGAGAGATGCAAGGAGAGTTGGAATTATTCTAGTGATACTAAAAGTTGAGCTATTAAAGTACGGTCCCATCTATCACATTGGACTTAAGTATATTTAGGTCTGAAACCAACCCACTGAATATTTGATTCCTTGTCGCTGACAGTTTTATATAATTCACAGACTGCTTGTGATTTTACCAAATGAAATATTTGAAGTCTTTCCTACTTGGTTATCTTAGTTTTATTCATTTTCATTCATAAATGCATCTCCCCCCTGTGCATATAACTAAATGTAAGCATTTGGTAAGAATTCAAAAAGGAAAAGAGAGATTAAGCATGATAAGGACGTCTTATGATAATTGGACACACTCTGCAATGTGTTGCAATAGATGATTTAATCAAATGTTTTTGTGCAAATATTAGCATTTTGATGAAAATATTGAAGTTCGTTTTTGGAACCCTGCATTACATATTACAGGGGTGTAAAGCTGGAGTTAGGTCTTTTAATCTCTATTTTATTTTCTGCGTTGATTTAGGGGGTATTAAAATTAAGTCTGTGTTTAATAGCCTTTTGGAATTTTCTCCCTTAAAAGAATGGCAATTTCTTTGTTCAATGACAAAAAGTGAAACTCAGATAAACACTTACTACTAAAAAGATTCTTGGAGTTGTAAATTGTAAGTGTTCTATAAACCAATGAGATATTATGCAGTATATGTGAAGATGCTGCAATGTTTATGTCACTTCTTTCCTGATGAGGCAGCAGAGATTCTGTTGATGTGAAGTGTTAGACTAAACAAGACAGACACAGAATTCAAAGGATAATTAGAACAATTGATACCAACCTGCCTTCTATTCAGGACTTGTGTACTGCACAAATCAAAAAGCCCACCCTGTATACATTTTGTGGTAAAATACATGAGAAAATCCCATTGGGTGGGAAATCAATTTAGGATTAGGGTTACGTCTCCATGAATTTGTAGAGCAAAATTGACTTTGTTAATGGATTAGAAGCATATTGATAGGCTTAGGCAGGGGTGGGATTCTACAAGTTCACACCTATTCGCTAGAACCGGTTGTTAACATTCTAAGCAGTTCAGAGAACTGGTTGTTAGAAGAAATTACTGGCCTAATCCTGTAAGGAAGACAGGAAGGAAACATTCTGGTGATGCTTACAGAAACTGCCTCTCTGTTAACCCTTATTACATTCTTGGCAGGACTAGACTTCCTGTCTCTGGAACTTCTCTAGAGTTTTTTTCCCCTCCTTTGCTGGTACTTTGCTTGTGTGGAGTGACCATTCAAAGTTACAATGGCACTGAAAAAAGTGACTTATGACCCCTTTTCACACTTACGACTGTTGCAGCATCCCCACAGTCATGAGAGGCCTAGCGAGGAGATGCGTGCCTAGATGTGAGTGATGTTGAGTTGGCCACGCCCAGCCAATAACATGACCACCAAGCCATGCCTACCAACTAAGCCACACCCAGAGAACCGGTTGTTAAAAAATTGAATCCCACCCCTGGGGTTAGGAGAGTGCCATCTTTTCTAGCCCACCCTATCTACCTTTCTTGGTAAAACACATGGGAAAATCCCATTGGATGGGAAACCCACCTAGGGTTAGGGTTACGTCTCCATGAATTGGGTATGTGTAGTTTAATGAAAAGAAGAACTGGGTTGACAAAAGAGCAGTGTTCCAATATCTCAGGGGCTGCCGCAAAGAAGAGGGAGTCAAGCTATTCTCCAAAGGGCTTGAATGCAGGACAAGAAGCAATGGATGGAAACTAGTCAAGGAGAGATCCAATCTAGAAGCAATTTCGTGACAGTGAGAACAATTAACCAGTGGAACAACAAAACACCTGAAAGCTAAGGCAACATGTCCTATCCCTACCCCTGACTGTAGAACTGTTCACACATAGCAGCAGCAGCAGAACCCTTTGAACCATAATCCTGTGCTTTGATGAAACTACAGAGCACCACCATCCTGAGCCTGAGAACTGGCGCCTGTGATTCACAATACTTTTGGAGTGGAGCAATATTTATGTCGCCTTCATTCTTAATGCTGTGCTCTTGCTAAGCACAAAAGAAAATCTATTTTGGCAGGTGCCTAAATAGGGATAAACGCACAATGAGGCTCTTTGTCCCTTTACAGCAGAAAACGTTAATTCCCTTTTGTGCCAGTCATTCACTCCTGCCCAAACACAGCTTGAAAATTCCTCCCTGTTTTGTTTGCGTTTCCATTAAGCAGTGCTACGTTTCTCTTCTTACTCCCGGTGAAATGGCACGTTATTTGCGGTGCGTTTGTCCCGCTGGGCCTGCGAATGAGAGTTACGGCATTGTTTTATGATTATTTCAAGTATTTCAAAGGCCCTTCAGTAGATTAGAGTACAAAAAATAATCTTTGATTTCAGCTGTGTAAGGCCAATGGGTGGACCCAAACATGTTGGAATGGAATGGAAGGGATTAAAGGTAAGTGAGCATCAAGAGAGCAGGAGATTTTGGGTGAGGTAAAACTGTGATTGGGGAGTGAAGAACTCTTGGCCTGCTGCTGTTTCTGGTTGTTTTGTGGTGAAGTCAGTAGTGGATGGGTGTAGTTCAAATGGAGTGAAATCCCGCTCGCCGGTTTCCCATGTGCTGTGTTAACAATGCCTCGGTGTTTGATGGAGCTCACTTCTTGGCTGCATGAATTACAAACCAAAGTTGACAGAAAGAAAAGTCAAATTAGACTCTCAGATTCCTCAGTAAACAAAATTCTCTGCAAAACAGAGTTATTGGGGAAGGAATTGTCTCTGAATTGTCTCTGGATTGTCTCTGAATATTTGTCTCTGACAAATATTGTCAGCTGAACCAATATTTCTGAAAATATCAGAATGAAAGAATATTCTTCCTTCCTTCTTTTCTTCTTCCTTCTTCTCCCCTCCCTTCCTCCTTTCCTTCCTCCCTCCACTTCCCTCCCTCCTTCCTTCCTTCCTTCCTTCCCCTCTTCCCCTCCCTTCCTCCCTTCCCCTCCTCCACTCCCTCCCTTCTTCCTTCCTTCCTTCCTTCCTTCCTGTGTTTTCTTTCTTTCTTCTTCCTTTCTTCCTTCCTTCCTTTCTTCCCTCCCTCTCTTCCCTTCCTTCCTTCCTTCCTTCTTTTCCCTTCCTTCCTTCCTTCCTTCCTTCCTTCCTTCCCTGTATCTTCCTTCTTTTCTCCCTCCCTTCCTTTCTCCCTTCTTTCTCTCCCCCCCCTTTTTAATCAAAAAAGTCATTAGGGTGTATATAATTTGCATGAAATGAATTGCAGTAGGTTAAGCATGGATAGAGAAAGCAAGAGGAGGAAACTAAAAGAAGACAATAACAATCACAACCACAATATAGATAGTTCTCAAGTTATGAGGGCAGTTGGGACCAGAATTTCCATTGCTATGGCGGTTGTGAAGCATAAACATTATGACACTGCATTATTTAGTGACAGCAGTCCTGCCTATCCCAACTTCCTGCCAGCTTCTTCACTGACTTGGCTTATGGGAAGCTGAACATCAGAAAAGACAATCACATGACTATAGCTTGCTGTGACATAGTAATTGTGAGCTGGGCATCAAGAGCCCAGATTACAAACACATGAATCCGAGAAGGCTGCATTAGCTGGAATGCCAAGGACTGGTTGCACATTCCACTTATTCAGGGCTGTCATAACTTTGTGTCTGAATAAGAGGTCATAATCTGAGAACCAATATTAGTCTTAAAAAAAAGTATGTCAAACTTCACAAAGCCAGATAAGAATGGCGAACTTGTCTGAGAAACCTAGAACACAACATATGGGTCTAAAAAGGAGTATGCAGTGGTCGTGAGCCATCCAGAGTGGCATTCGTCCGGATGAGTGGCCATGTAAGTATTTAAAATAAATAATACATCTTGGAAGATCTCACTTCCATTACCTTCAAAAGAATGACATAAAGCTCCCCCTTAAATGAATGCCCTTCTCTGTGAGGCTGACGGTGTATTATAAAAAATATATATTTTGAAGTAACATCAGGCATGCTAATAAAGACCTTGTTAGGTTTTATATACATACATATATTAGCCTTTTCATTTTGTACATCCAACTCTATTCTGCTTCACCTTGCTAATGGCTTTTTCAAAGTCCAGCATGAATAAGGGGTTGATTGAGAGTTTGTAATAAACCGAATCAGCGATGATTCATTTCTTCCAGAAAGGGGAGAATTTATCTGTGAGCTGGGCTAAGAATTCACCGTCAATTGCTAGTTTCATTCAATATTTACACCTGGAAAAAGTCTCATTCGGGCTTCTGTTGAAGCACAATGAAACTTGAACTGGAGAAAGGTTTTCTTCCAGGGATGGTGGGACATCCAGCATAGTTTTCAGCAAGCTGGAGTGGATGGTTTCTTATACAGATGTGTTCCTGTAGGCGCCAATCTGGCCATCATTCAAGAAGAGGCTAATCACCTTGGCTTTTGAATAGCTTAACCGCTGCTGGCAGGATACAATTATTACCCTTGGGCCTGGAAAAATGATTATAGCATTAGTAGCCCTTTGCACCTGTTCTGAACGGTCATCAATTTGATATTTCTAGACAGGAAAAGCTTGGAAGTGAAGGCCTCGATATTTAAAAGGCTTAACTTGCACAATTTGGTTAGCGCTGTTTTTCCTGTAAGAGTTTTCAGAGGGAGACTTGATGGATATAGCCACTTTGTCTGGGAAAGAATAATTTCCTGTTTTTCATATTCATTTGATTAGCATGCGGAAGATTTCCCGAAAGTCTAAAGTTTTTAAAACCACCGAATTAAATCCTAACAAGTTCAAGGTAGTTGTGTTGAATGGTAACACTAGTCTTGAAGAAAGTAAGTTCCCATCCATTCTGGAATGAGATCAATGCTTCTTGAAAAAGACACCCAAGTCATTCATCAGACGTTCTTGGCAAATGCATTAACCATTGTTGTGAAAAACTGTCCCTCGTTATTAATATCCTTTGTCTTCTGAGACAAGATATCTCTGTTTCCTGCTTTGTAAGCCAAGTCCAAGGTACTAGAGGCAGCAAACATACAGCATGCCCAAAGGGTCCATTTAACTAGCTGGCTTTCTTCCATATATGACTTGAACAACTGCCTTAAATTTCTCTCCATGTGTCTCTGTCTCTTTCTCTCTGTCTCTGTCTCTGTCTCTCTCTACCTGCTCTATCTATCTATCTATCTATCTATCTATCTATCTATCTATCTATCTATCTATCTATCATCTTATCTATCTATCTATCTATCTATCTATCTATCTATCATCTTTCTTTCTTTCTTTCTTTCTTTCTTTCTTTCTTTCTTTCTTTCTTTCTTTCTTTCTTTCTTTCTTTCTTTCTTCTTTCTAATCAATCATCTATCTATCTATCTATCTATCTATCTATCTATCTCTTTTTATCTATGTCTGTCTGTCTCTTTCTCCATTCATCCATTATGTCTCCTCCCTCCTTCTCCTCCTTCTCCCGCCCCACTCTCTCTCTCTCTCTCACACACACACACACAGAGCTAATAGGGTTGGGGCCATTCTAATATCCTAAGAGAGGGAGTTCCACAGAGCAGGGGCTACTGCAGAAAAAGCCCATCTTCTGATCCCCACTCTTTGGTTGACGGGGTCTGCAGCATGGCCATTCTGGTTGATCTAGTTGGACAGGCAGAGACACTTGGGCAAATGTAATGCCTTGGTCTGAAACAATCCGCAAGTTCCCTTCCAATTCTGTTATTCTGTTATTCTCAGGGCGTGTAAATCATGCCTTGGTGTTATGAACATTTCTCATTAAGTTCCTTGACAGCATTCTGCTTTGTGTTACTTGGCCTCCTTAGCAACAACCTTTCTTATAAATGCAAGAACCCATTTGTGAGGCTCAAATTCAACCACTCCATTGAAATGTATTTTGGCCCAAGAAGTAGCGTTTGATGGCTGGGTCTAGCTGTTATATAATCTCTCGGAATTCTCCTGTTGCAGCATCACTAGATAGTTGCTAGGCTGAGCAATGGACTGTAGCTTGCAGTGTTACTCATAGTTATTCTTCTCCTTACCTTTAGAACTGAAGATCAAGAGTGGAAGAGGAAACACCAGACTCCCTTTTATCTTCCAGTCAGTGACTCAGTCTGTCATTGTTTGATGTTTACTTTCCATTATTTTCAGTCAAAATAAGATTGAGCCCACATGGCCAAATATCTGGCATGTGCTGAATCCAGACATAATTCCATTAATTCAATTTTGTGAGCCCCCCTTGCGTGAACAACACAATTTCAGCATTTTATTTCTCTAATGAAGAAGACAATTGTTTATTTCTGGTCGATGTTCAACCCAGAATTCTTCTCCTTGGGATCTTGAGAGATAGTGATCAACGTTGAGCTGCCAAACTTCTTCAGGCAATTAGATTATTGTATCCAAGAATATTAATATTCACTAGCATGAAAGCAGTGAGTATTAATATTTATACTACTGTAAATAAGGATTTTGTATCAAAAAGAGCTCAGTTTCTAACCAAATAGCATCAGGCAATTAAGAAAACAGATTAAGAACTGATGGAAAATGATATAGCCTATATTATGACTGCACTAAAATCTGGTTTAAATGCCTATAAATACAAATTAGTAGTGACATTAATTACTGAGGCAGAAATTAGAGGAAGCCATAATAGGTTGAATCAAGAACCCTCTGGAAAGAAAAGGGTGATCAAATTTCAGAAGACTTATGTAGGAGAAGAGCAAGCTGAGCTGGAGGGAGCAGAGTTAAGTGCGTCATCAGCTTAGAGTCATGGTGTTTACAAAAGTACTCCCAAGTCCAATACCTCTTGAATTCTGTTGACTCTTATCTGGTGCCAACTGAGCTTTTACTAATCATTTACTAATGTTCAGGTGACAGAGGTTCACCTCCTCTCTTGTTTAAAAATCTTATTACAGAAGTAACATCCACCAATTTCCTTTGCCCAGAATTCCTGTGTGTTGTAATATAGTGAGATTCGGATACATTATGAGAAAATTATGAAATGTTCACCCTGTCCAGTCATTTCTGACTCTAAGGCATGGTGCTTATATCTGTTCCTTAACCAAGGAAGCCAACATTGTCTGAAGATATTTTTGTGGTCATGGGGTCAGCAGGACTATATGCCAAAGGCACATGGAGCACTGTTACCTTCTTACCAAAGTGCTACCTATTTATCTAATCACAGTTGCATGCTTTTGAATTGCTAAGTGGACAGGAGCTGGGTGCCAATAACAGGAATTCACCACTATCTCCATTTTTTTCTTCCACGCTTGTTTTTTTCAGAATGCAGTGCACCTTAATTACCCATCCATAGGTTTGTTGAGACAACAGATTTGCCAAGGTTAATGTTGTCCTGTCTCTCTGTGTCTCTTTCTTTCTCTTTCTATCTCTCTATCTGTTTTTTTGTATCTCTCTCTGTCTCTGTCTCTATCCTTCTTTCTCTGTCTCTGTATCTCTCCCCTCTCTCTCACTCGCTCACTCGCCCCCTCTCTCACTCTCTCTTTATGTATGTCTCTCTGTGTGTGTGTCTCTCTGTCTCTGTTGCCTCTGTCTCTCTCTCTCTCTCTTTCTCTCCCTCTATCTATCTGTCTTTCTCTTTCTGTCTCTCTGTCATATTTCTCTTTCTGTCTCCACTCTCTGCCTGTTTCTCTCTCTCACTCTTTCAGTCTCTCTCTCTCTCTCTCTCCTCCTCCTCCCTCTGTCACTTTCTGCCTTTCTCCCCCTTTCACATTCCTGGTAATGAAACAAAGAAGGCTGCCAGTGTGCTTATCTGTAATGGAATTGAATATCTAGCCTTTATTAGAACAGATACAGAAATAGACTTTGATTCAGTTGCTTGCACACAAACAAATGAGATCAATTTTCATCCTGCTCACAGAGACAATATGACTTTTGGCAAACTGGGAAGAATGATGACAAGGCTATTTTGAAGGAAAGTGGAGTTAAATATCTGGGGCTGACAAATAAGAGTTATTTTGCCCTCAACCAGGCCTAGAGGAAGAGTAAGGAACATTATATGTGTTTGCTGCCTTGAGTTACTTGTAAAATAATCAAGGTGGGATAAAACTCAAATAATGTCTGCATGCTTTAAAAAAGAAAGAAAGATTGATTATCATGGAGAAAGCCTACTCACATGGAGAACAATCTACTGATGTGGTTAGAAAGGGCTGACACTGACTTCATAGCACATACAGGTAGTCCTTGACTCACAAATGTTTGTTTAGGAACTATTCAAAGTTACAATCACACTGAAAAATGTGACATGACCATTTTTCAGTTACAACCTTTGTAGTATCCCCATGACCATGTGGTCAAAATTCAGATGCTTGGCAGCTGATTCATATTTATGACCGTTGCTGTGTCCCAAGGTCATCTGACCCCCTTTTGTGACCTCCTCACAAGCAAAGCCAATAGGCTAGTCAAGTTCGTTTAACAATCCGGGTTATTAACTTATCAATTGCGATAATTCACTGAACAGCTGCGGCAAGAAAGTATGTAAAATGGGGCAAAACTCACTGAACAAATGTCTCACTTAGCAAAAGAGATTTTAAACTCAACAGTGGTCATAAGTTGACAGCAGCCCAATAAAAGAAAAGACATTGGCCTAAAAATAAAAATTGCAAGATTCTACCTCCGTTCTAACGTCAGTGTGGAACATCTATGGAGATTCTCAGCTATCTAGGTCATGGTTGTCCCAAAGGTGCTTTTTTCAAGAGATGAGTGGACTTTCTGTTTTTTCTTTGAAGACGTTTTGCTTCTCATCCAAGAAGCTTCTTCATCTCTGATTGTATGATGGGGGAATGGAGAGCTGAAGAAGCTTCTTGGATGAGAAGCAAAACGACTTCATAGGAAAACTAGAAAGTCCAGTTGCCTCTTGAAAAAAGCACCTTTGGGACAGTGTGGAACATAAGACAAAAGTAAGGAAGGAAGAAAAGATGAGAGATATATGAGAAGACAGCAACAGCGCCTTCTTTAAGGGCAGATCTTTGTTTATATTGTATTTTTTGATCTCTTCCCTCAACTCTAAGGATCATTAGGTAAAGGTAAAGATTCGCCTTGCACATACGTGCTAGTCGTTTCCTACACTAGAGGGTGGTGGTCATCTCCAATACAAAGCCGAAGAGACAGCACTGTCCGAAGATGTCTTCATGATCATGTGACTGGCATGGCTAAATGCTGAAGATGCATGAAATGCTGTTATCTTCCTCCCAAAGTTGATCCCTATTTTCCTACTTGCATTTTTACATGCTTTTGAACTGCTAGGTTGGCAGAAGCTGGGACAAGTAACGGGAGCTCACTCTGTTACGCAGCACCCAGGATTCGAACTGCCGAACTGCCAACCTTTCCAATTGACAAGCTCAGCATCTTAGCCACTGAGCCACTCCGTCCCTAGTATGGATCATTGTAAGTTCCTAATCACAATAGATCGATGTACAGTAAATGGACCCAGAGACTTCCTCCTTCGGAGGGGAAAATCGAGGGTTAATGAATATTAGAAGAACGGCTCCATACCTTCTCTGTTAAATATTGCTCAGGCCGACGTTCTCTTAATAGGTTCGCCAGCAGACTCTGCTCCATCCAGGACTTCTCCCATCTCTCGTTGTCTAATGGCAAAAGTTCAAGAAGATTAAAGCTGAAGGGCTGTAAGTGATTTGATGGGAAGCAGGTCCCCTTCAAAGTGCAAGATCAAAAATTCAGCAGATTTAAATTTCCCTTCATTAGGTTGGAAAGAGGCTGGAGAAATCTCCATGCACTGGGGGAATGGTGAGATGAAATAAAGTCATAGTTTGGGTAGGCTTCAGGAAGGAGAGGGGCTGAAAGATGTGCTGCTGTGAATGGAGAGCCCAAATCTAATAGTAAAGCATCTGTTTTTCATGATTCTCTCAGGTTTATTCCAATAGCTTTACAGCGGTTTACAGAGTCAGCCTATTGCCTCCAACAATCTGGGTGTAAGGCATCCTGAAAGTATCCATGATATCAATCACTCTGAGACATATCCTCTCCAATTGATTTATTTAGGAACAGATCTGGTACGTCTAAGGCAATTTCCCAAAGTGAAAGTATTTTCGCATGTTACACAGAAACCACCTTCTCTCCTCCCTTCTCTCCTCCCACTTCTACACTTCATAAATCACGAGAACCAATTAACTGCAACTGGAATTTCTTAGTACGACATACAGAATAACCTTGAACTTTTCAACTCCTCTACCTCCCCCACCCCCATTAAATGTGGCAGCTGAATTTCAAAGCTGACACAGGGTCCTCATTTTACCCACCTCGGAAGGATGGAAGGCTGAGTCAACCTTGAGCCTGGTGAGAATCGAACTGCTGGCAGTAGGCAGAATTAGCCTGCAATACTGCATTCTAACCACTGCACCACTACGGCAGAACTCTTATTCCTGGCTTATTCCTCTCCCCTACCAAGGAAAGGACCTGAGATCTACTTCATGCAGTAGATCAAGGGTGTCAAACTCGTGGCCCGGGGGCCAGGTGTGTCAAGCATTGGTCACACCCATGCCCAGTTTAGCAAAGGGGGGAAAAGTCTCAATACATCACGTGATGCTGCGGTGATGACATTAGTTTGACACCCCTGTAGTAGATGATGCTTTTGTTATTAGGATTTTTATTCCTTATGCAATTTGTTTCTGAGCTGGGATTTTTTTAAAAAACACACCAGGCAGTTTGCATGATTTTTTTTATTTTTCACCTAAGAATAATGACAAGCTGTTAGGCCATAAGGATCTTCCTCCATCTAGCACAGGTTATATTCATTATTGTGAGGCCCCAAGAACCAACAACGATTGATTATCTGTTATCTGTTAACAACACATGGAGCTACTTCTGAGAGGTTTCTTTTATTGTTCTTCAATTATAGACAGAAATCTTGCCAAACTAAAGCAACTACTTGTATCATTAAAGATATACTCTGGGAATTGCTAGGGAAGAGCCATCTTAATTCTCTTTCTACTGACCAAGCTTTCCAAACTTTGCTACTTCTTTGTTCTCAAGAATACAGTCTCTCTCTCTCTCTCTCTCTCTCTCCTGGGAAACAAGACTGCATTCCACTACAATTACAATCCTCTCCTGTATGCACTCCCTTACTCAGTTCCCATCTTAGTATTATTCCACATATAGACCTTTCCTTCCTTCCTTCCTTCCTTCTTCCTTCCTTCCTTCCTTCCTTCCTTCCTTCCTTCCTTTCCTTTCCTTTCCTCCCTCCCTCCTCCCTCCTCCTTCCTTCCTTCCTTCCTTCCTTCCTTCCTTCCTTTCCTACCTTCCTTTCCTACCTTCCTCCCTTCCTCTTCTTCCTTTCCTTCCTTCCTTCCTTCCTTCCCTTCCCTTCCCTTCCTTCCTTCCCTTCCTTCCCTTCTTCCTTCCTTCCTTTTCTTCCTTTCCTTCCTTCCTACCTTCCTCTCTTCCTTTCTTCCTTCCATCCTTCCTTTCCTTCCCTTCCTTCCTTCCTTCCTTCCTTCCTTCCTCCTTCCTCCTTCCTTCCTTCCCCCTCCTCATTTTTTAGGAATATTTATCTAAACAGCATCTCTTTTTGGAATGTACATTTTATGTCATTTCCCTGGGTAAGCTTCTCTCAAGACCTGTGAACAGTGGAGAGTAAAAAGGCCAACAGAATCTTAAAATAAAACATAGCTTCAAAGTCTTAATGAAAGCATAAATGCTCTAATAAAATACCTTAATGCTATGTTCTATATCAGGGGTCACCAACCTTTTGGACCTCAGGGACCACTAAATTCATAATTTTAAATCCCACAGACCACTAATACACATTTTTTTA
Source organism: Pseudonaja textilis (assembly GCF_049901715.1). Classification (NCBI taxonomy): domain Eukaryota; kingdom Metazoa; phylum Chordata; class Lepidosauria; order Squamata; family Elapidae; genus Pseudonaja; species Pseudonaja textilis. The sequence continues at coordinate 15,383,782 of NC_142000.1, forward strand.
AAAGATAAATAGTATTTAGTGCAATATAAAAAATGCAAATAATTTTTCTGTGGACCACTAAAATTCTCTCGCAGACCACCAGCGGACCACTGTTCTGTATAATATTCCAGATGGGAGAGTAAAATAATGGGAAATAGCCAAATTTGAAATAAAAGGCAGGTTGTGCAGTCCTTCCTGACCAAACCTGGCAAAATACTTGTTATGGCATTACAGGATGGGAAAGGGAAGGGGAAGGAAATTCTTGACCATTAAAGCAACTTATTTTTTTTAAAGGTTTTCAGAACAAATGCATCTTGGTCAGCCTTTACCCCATAAAGATGTTTAACAAGAGGATTGCTTCGTTTTCCATCCTTTTTTCCCTCGCTTTGCCACTAAAATCAGCCCTGCAATTTCACATCTTGTCAATTTTCCTTCTGTTTTTTCCTTCTGCCTATACAAGCACTTGTGTGTGTGTGTGTGTGTGTGCGCACACGCACACACACATACACACACACACACAAGTATTCAAGCATCACACTTGGCACGTTGTCACTGCTTCTCAGCTTTATGTGCCACGGTGATAACATTATTTCAACATTAATCAAGACACCGTTCATATTCTAGCGGCTTTTTTTCTAGTTAAGGCAGTCCCAGTAGAGTTTTATATTTCATTAGATTAGACAGTGTGCTGTAACTCCCTGGGAGCAGCCAGCTTGCTTTGAATGCCATGTTGAGATTCTTCTGTAACCCAGAGTGAAATCTAAAAATGGATTGGCAAAAGGAGGGCGTACAGTTGAGTTTAATTCAGATGCATCCACAGAAGGAATTTTAAAAAAAAATCAGAGGATTTCTGCAATCGTGTAATCTAACCTCCCTTTTTGTTACATGAATTTGTGATTTGATATGAAAGGCAAAATAAATTAAATCTGGAGTCTCCAATTGTTGAATTTGCCATTTGTCTTTGAATTGGTTAAAAAAAACACCACCTTTTATTTATATATGGTTTGTGCAACCATCTGACAAACCTGTGAATTGGTTCTTAATTTTGTACTGTAATTGTACTTAATTTTATTCCAGAACATTAATTTAGTACAATGTAGCCAACGGGCTCAACAATTCTGTTTAAAAAAACTCTATTGGAAGCCATAAGTCAATCAAATCTCTTTCGGATTTATTCTTCAAATTATTATTCTGAGATCCCTAGTCTCATGGGCTTATAAACTGGCAAGCAGCATCAGATAAGTAGCATCTTCCCTTTTAATCTCTCATGAGTGGGGATTCCTTTTCTAAAATGCCTGCCTCTGACACGTGTACAGCCTGTGCACTAAAACTATTCTTCAGCCTTCGTCCAATTTATGTGCAATTAACTGATGACCAAAATTTATACCAGCGATCCACATAAATGTCCTTACTCAAATAATGCTGCTAGACTTTCTTTTAAAACCGATTGGTTTATTGAAGGACTTGCTAGTGAAATGTTGCATCTTGGAAAAGTGAACTGATTGTAAATCAAGTCTATGGCTAAGTGTGTGGACCTGCTTTTTATGCTTCCTGGTTTTTGTTTTGGTGTTGTTGTTGTTGTTGTTGTTGTTTGCTACATTTGTCTTCCATACAACAAATTCACCACTCCACAAATGGTGCTATCTTTGAGGGGATATTTCTATTACCACTTATCTAGTTCCTGACCACTTTCTTCTTCCCAAGGATAGGTCACCTTGAAGATTCTTACTATTATACATATGTGCTTCCATCAGCAAGCATTTCTTCCTACATCTTTGAGATTTACAACTGAAATTGATAAGAAGATTGCCATATTAAACTTCCAAAGAGGGGACTTTATTGTTTTAAGTCAATTGTGTTGGCTTGTAAACCACCCAATAAATTTAATTTCTATAAATACAAGTGTCACGGTAAATCATGGTCTAGTGCATTAGAAAGCATTTGCTATATTTTTAAAGGACAAAGATGATTAAAATCAAGTTAGCAGGGTAAATCATGAGAGTGCCTAATGCACTATGCCAAACATTAAGTGAAACTATCTGCCCACGGAAGTGGTTTGAGAGAATGCTATCAATATTACTGAATTTTGCTTGGTAATTGCTAATGGTTACAAGAAACTCTGAAGTTTTTCAAAGGGGAGGTAGCTGGAAGCTCCTGCACATCTCTGGTTGTCAAAAATGATCACGTTTTATCATGCTTGCAAGATGTTTACCTTCCACTCGGAAAGTTGAGAGTTCAATACTAGGTAGCAACCGATGTTTCTCTCCTAGGGCACAAAGAAAAAAAATATATCTGCTGTGAACTTCTTATGGATGTCAGGTGGGCGTGGCAGGGGAAGGATACTGTAAAATCTCCATTCCCTCCTCACTCCTGGGGGAAGGTTACCACCAGTTCTCCGAACCACTCAAAATTTCTGCTACTGGTTCTCCAGAACTGGTCAGAATCTGTTGAATACCACCTCTGTGTTCCACCAGTTAATTGTCCTCACTGTTAGGAAGTTTCTCCTTAATTCCCAGTTGCTTCTCTCCTTGATTAGTTTCCATCCATTGTTTCTTGTCCTGCCTTCTGATGCTTTGGAGAATAATTTGACCCCCTCTTCTTTCTGGCAGCCCCTCAAATACTAGAATGCTGCTATCATGACACCCCTAATTCTTCTTTTCTTTAGACTAGCCAGATCCAAAATCTGCAGCCATTCTTCCTGTGGTTATGTATAGTTACACGCTTGAAGATACCCGTTCACACATCTTGCTCAACCAGGATTTCTTTTATCTTTGTTATCATAAGGATCTGATCTGCCTGTCCTTCAGTCATCAGAAATAGGCTTGCACGTCATACTAAGTTGAAAAACAAATCCCGTTATTTCCTAGCACTATGTCCAAGCCAAGCTATGCTGCAGTATTTTTGATTTAAGAAGTGATCTTTCTTCCCATCCTGAAAATATAAACTTTCATTTGAAACTCAGAGTGAATGAGCTGGTTCTCCCCAGGTTATTTTTTTTCACAGCTGTAAGTTAGTACACTTATTTCAAGAGGAGGAAAAATCAATTCCTCCACTATTGCCAAATACATTCTTTCTTTTCCTATTTTATTCTTCATAAGCAACCTTGCCAGCACCTTTATAAAAACACCTTACCTAGTATTAAATATAATATTAGCAGATCAGTGTCATGAAGGCCAAAAAGAGGTCATGGAGAAAAAAAATGTGGCTTTTACATAGAGCTTCCTTGAGCCTGTAACAGCTTTTCAAAAAGATTTGGCTGTCCAGGTCACACCAGAGACAAGATGTAGCCAGTGAATTACAGTTTTTCTCTCTCTCTCTTTCAATCAGAATATTACAATTTCAGTTTTTAATTTAATATTGGAGAAAGACAGAGAGAGAGAAACTGTAATTCTTTAATGCAGCATCTAGGGACAGAAGCATTAGCTCAATTATTAAATATAGAAAGGAAATGGAAGAATTATTAAGAGTCTTCCCATGTCCTTTAGTACCTTTAGAGGCAAAAATATATATTTGGGGTTGGTTAAATGACTTTAGTAACCTCAAATTGCTTTCCAGTTCTGCAGTTGTAAAGACTGCAATATTATTATACTTTAATTGTGCTCTTTGTCAGCCTAGGAGCTGGTAAGCTTCACTTACAATATCCTTGGATTAAGGATGTCATTTTTTCAGAGCAACCATTTACTTTACACTATGGGTATAACCCGATACTGCTGAACCCTGCTACTAACTGGTGAATTTGACCCACCATATTTTATTTTGCGATTGATTCTGAACTGCAATCAGTTGAAACTTTTGGCTCAGATATGATTTGTGAGAGTGAAGCTCTTAGTTGTCTAGTAACTGCTATTCCTTTTATCAACATCTGATCAATTCTCCCACTTACATATAATTTGATGTAGTGGTGGAATTCAAAGATGCTTACTACCAGTTCTGTGGGCATGGCTTGGTGGTTGTTGTGTGGTTTGGTGGGTGTGGCAGGGGAAGGATATACTGAAAAATCCCCATTCCCTCCCCACCCCACTAACCTGTTTCTAGCTCCGTTCTCCTGTGCAGGGCAACCAAAGAAGACCCAGCCGATCAGCTGAGACTTGGGAGGCAGAGAATAGATGTGGTTGGGGCCAGTCAGAGGTGGCATTTGCCGGTTCTACAAACTACTCAAAATTTCCACTACTGGTTCTCTAGAACTGGTCAGAACCTGATGAATACTGCCTTTGATTTGATACCATTTTACTTGGTCTTGGCCTAAAGGTTTGGCAAATCTTAAGATTAGCGTTTGGAAGGAGAACTATTTGAGAAATGCAAGGCTTTTGGTTAAACTAGGAAAAAAATTAAAAATCCCAGAGAAAAGTAGTGGAAGAGAACTTCAGCATTATTACCAGAAATATGAGGAGCACAGTGGTTCATATGCTCAGGACGCTTGCCTGACAATGGGCAGACTCATGTTTAAGACTCAGTTGCTGCCACAGGATGGGTTGAGTTCCTATCGCTCGCTCCAGATCTTGCTAATCCAGCAGTTTGAAGGTGGGTAACTGTGAGTAAATAGATGGGTACAACTTCAGTGGATAGTTTAACAGGGACATAAAAGGAACCTCCAACTGGGCATCCCCTAGGCAACATTGAAGTTATCAGCTAATCCTTTCAACCCAGAAGTGCTTTGTGCTCTTGACTTGACTGCAGTAGTAGTAGTAATATCAGAAACGTTGCATGGCCATGTAGATTACCAGGCATTGAACTCAGTCCGAAAATGAACTTTATCTTATTAGTTTGGCCATCATAAAGCTATTGCTCACTTATAGAACATTGATTTTTTTTAATGTATATCAACATGCTTTCTTAAGTTCTTGATTTTATTGTTTTTATTACACTATTTTTGTCTCTTCTTTACCCAATGGACATCATTCTACTGGTACTGTCTGCCAATAATTGCTCCCCTGAGTTCTCATAGACTCACACTCATGTCATGGTGTTGTGGTTCGCTGGCAGCAGGTGCAGATGACGAGCCTGCATGTGATGTAGGGATGGGACCAGGACTATTGGAGAGTGGGGTGCTGCCTTCGTAGGTTGTGGAGTCTGGCAGCAGTGACGAAGAGGACCCCAGGGAGCCTGTGCTCAGTGCACATGTGTGCAGGGCTGCTCGAAGGAAAGAGCAGCTGAAGCAGCATGGGCAAATCAGGAGTAAGGCTAAGAGGTCCCATTAGGGATAAAAGCCAGCCTTCGGGGTTGGCTTCTTTGCAGGAAGCAAAGAAGTTCTTTCTACTCAGAGTCCTCGTTGAAGCCCTGCTTACTCCGGTTTATTTTTTTTAAACTTCTGGCTTTGGATATTTATCTGCAATCTTTTGTTCTTGGCATCCTTTGGCAACCTTGAAAGGGCTTGCTCTTATCTGGGACAGTTTTGAATGACTCTTGGCTGTGAATGAACAGAAGTCACAGTGCCACATTAAAAAGGTTTGCTTTTATACATAGTTTGTGTTTGTTTGATTTGAACAAGGCTTGGGTCAGAACACATGGTAACTTGTCATCTTTCTTTCTGTTGGCCTATTCTTCTATTGCCTTTTCAAGCATTTTCTTTCACTCTTGCTCTCTCATTATAAGCCCCAAATTTGCAAGCTTTGGCTTCTTCATTACAGGTAGTTCTTATTTAGCAAACGTAATCAGGACCAGCACCTTGGTCATTAAGTGATATGGTCACCAAGTAAAATCAGCATTGTGCTTATGATCTCAATTCATCTTTCCTTTGCTTGACAGACCTGCAAAGGTTGCAAAAGTGAGGATTGCTGGGTCGCTAGGTAAAGCAGTCATTAAACAAGAACTACAAGTAGGGCTTCCAATGAACTCCCTGCTTTTTTTAAAAAAAAGTCTTATTTATCAACTTTAAAATATTAATGTCTTTTCATTTGGTCCAGGTGTTGAGCATGAATAGAATTATGTAAATCAACTGTCCCACCTTAATTTGTACTGTTAGGAAATTTCCCCTGGGAAATATTAGAAAGATTTTTGCACAGTAATATCGGCAAAGTTATCCCTGCTTATTTGATTTCATGCCATAAAGTTTCTCTGGAGTTTTTAAAGGCTTAATAGGTGAAGGGAGCTACTTGTACTTACCATTGCAAGCTTTCAAAGCTGACAGAATAGAGATGAGATGGAGAAAGCTCTCTGTTAGTAAAAAACAAAAAACTGGGAAATGTCATTTTACATCTCTCCTGAAAGACTCATTCAAGAGGTCTTTATTTTCCTTTGCTAACCCAAGGAGGCAGGTTTATAATTTGCCTCTTGCCACACAATTACTTCCATGATGAGGTCCTGAATAGAATTCAGGTGCTGCCTTCACATTGAGCTCCTGCCTACAACCACTGGATGAATGCAAGCAAAGAGAGAGGTGAAGCGTACATGGATTTGGCTGGATATTGACGAGCCAATCAATAAATATTCATGGGGGCTGTTACAGCAGACTTGGCACACGCTGTTTTTATTTCTTGGAAAAAGCAGAAAACGCTCTCTCCTCTCTTTTTTTCATAATACAAAATGCACTTCAGACATTCATCTCCAACAGTTCGGTTGCAAAGACTCTACTCTTCCATGAATACATCTTTAAACCTTTTCTTTTTTTAAAAAAAATAGATGGGATAGGAAATATCAGAATCAATTGTCGTTGCCTTCTCGTCATCTTCTTCTTCTTTTTTTGTGTGCTTTGATACAGAAACAAGTTAGCCAGGCTGTGAGCATTTTGCCAAATGCACGAAAAATGGTTTACAAAAGCCACAGAATTATCACCTTTGTTTTCGCTCATTATATCTCCTGCTATCCTCAAATGTCAAAACATTACTTAGTGAACTTGCAACATCGCCAGGTCTTTAAATAATAAATTGCTTCCATTTACTTTGGTTCTGTAGAAAGCAAAATAGTAAGCTTGGCAAGCATTTTATTTATTTTGCACCTGAAGGTAATTATGACTGGTTGGCGACTCAACCTCTGGGTGCTGAAACACAGCTATACTTCTAAAAGTTACTTCCCAGCATTACAAATGATTCCATTTTCCAACTTCAGATTTTGTTCTTTCCATCATCCCATTTCCTTCTGCCAACCTTTTGCCACATTCCCATGCAACCAACCTCCAAATTGGGGAGTTTCAGTATGTATAATTGCATCATTTCTCCCCCATACACATAAAGAGCCAGTACCTGCTCAAAAATGGAAGAATATAACAAGATGTTTGTGTTTCATTGATCCAGTTAAGGTGGAGGTGAATCCTATTAACCTTAGGCAAGATTCACCTCCAGCTTAGCTGGACCAACAAAACACAAGCATCTTGTTATATTCACCCATTTTTAAGTAGGTCTGGCTCTTTAATGCATATGGAAAAAAATATTACTATTTTCCAGGGAAGACAAAACATTTTCCACAACTCTGATGCTGGATATCCTATACCTACACTCCCACTTGTTTCCAACAGGTATTCTTCATGAGAAATATGGAATGTATCTTTCTGCTTTTCTTATTCAGAAATTCCTTGCAATTTTCTTATTGAAAGTGTTGGAAAAGGACACACAAGTTTTTGAGTTTCCAAGATGATTACAAATCCAAAAGGAAATGAGGTAGAGTAGCAATCATACTATAGGAGTTGACCAGGGTGTGCCCAGGGTGGGGTCAAGTGCATCATCAGTTTGAAGTTACTAGGCTCCCTCAAGAGACCTAAATCCAGAATGGCAGAAAGTTCTATGGCTAACACTAAAAATAGCATTTTACTCACCCTATAAACAGGTCATAGCTTGAAGAACACTGACTAGTCCTACTGAACAATTTATTAATTGCATTCCAAGTTGGGAAAGTCTACTACTTTCTCCTTCTCCTTTTTCTCTCCCTTTCCCTCCCCTCCTCTGCTTCCATGTTGATTTCTGCCTATTACCTGGTTGACTCCCTGCAGCATTCTTCGCAAGATTTCAGAAGTGATTTTCCGTTGCTTGCTTCCTAGGGCCAGGATAGAGAGGGATTGGTCCAAGGTCACCCAGCCAACTTTGTGCCCAAGGCCAGACTAGCCTAAAGCCTTAACCACCAAACTGGTTCTCATTTCATTTGTAACCATCCCAAATCTCTTAGCCATTGCTCGCAATAAGAAATTCTATCTAAAAAGCAATTCAGCTTTTTAGGAGCTAGCCTTAATTAAAGGTATCCTCAAGACAGACAGTTATATTTTCAGAGTTTATAGGTTTCAAATGCCAAGAGCATTCTTAATCTAAAGAATAAGAAGCAGAAAAGTAGAAGAGACATAACTCATGGCAAAAATTAAAGCCCAACTGGATATGATGTGATTTATTTTTCTGTCTATCATCAGCACGGTGATGCATACTACAAGATGAGATGAGAACATGCAAGAGCAACACATGTCAAAAAAAAAAAAAAAAAAAACAGGGGGAGCATCATCCTCATAAGAAAATGTTGAAGTACAATTTCTTAATAATTTCAACCTTGGTGGTGGGAAAAATGTTGCTGTTTAAGTTATCAGGTGTTTGTGAGAAGATATATAGCAATAGCAATTTATAGCTTTATAGCACTCTCTGGGCAGTTTAGAATGTCAGTCTACAGCCCCCAACAGTCTGGGTCCTCATTTTACTGACTTCTGAAGGATGGAAGGTTGAGTCAACCTTGAGATGGTGAGAATCAAACTCCTGTCAGTGGGCAGACTTAGCCTGCAGTGCTGTTTTTTCTAACCACTGCGCCACCATGGCTCTTCCGATTGGGTTCAAATGCCCGGCCCTTTTCACAGCCACATATATGGATTATGAAAACAAGGGAGGCATTTTAGAGATCTTCAAAGTTGGAAACAATTAGAGAGGCGGCCTGAATGAACATTCTGCTTCAACAAAAATGTATTTTATTTGTACCTCCTGAACAAATGCTCATAACTGCTCTTTTCAGCATTTTGCAGTGCAATTCCCAACTCAAACACACACAGTTAACAACCACCACCACCGATGAAGCAAATGGCAGAGGGGAATATATGGAAGATGCTTGTTATTAGGAGGCATGTGGAAAAGGAGGTGAGGGTTGATCGACAGTGTCTAATTGCCATCATGGTCTGTTGTGACTTTTTTTTTTTTTTACTTCTCCTGCAGAAATTCATGGTAACAACTCCGCTCTGGGGAGTATTTGAAATTGAATACATCAAAGTGGACAAATGTATCTATCCCTAGTGGGTTAGTTGAACTTTGTAGAAGAGATAAAGGTCCTCGTGGCTTTAAATTTTACAAATTTCAAGCTTAATCAGTTTCTTCCCATGACAGCACAAATCAAGAATATGAGTTACTAGACACAAAGGTCACTTCAGAATAGGAGTTTAGCACCAGCTCAGAATTTGCTGTTGAGTTTGTCCAAGTCCAAACCACCAGCTGTCTCTAGGATCTGAGTCAATTACTACTAGCTCAGTAAGTCACTGATCTCATTGTTTTGACTCCTAGCAACCAACTTAGATCTTCCCCATGAGATTCTATCCTTAAGATGTCCTTCCAAGTCTCCCAGAGATGCACTCATCACCGCTGTAATTGAGACCATCCAAATTCAGGTTGTCCTTCTCTTTTTGCTGCTTCCACTTTTCCAGCATTGGAGCCTTTTCCGGAGAGCTGGAAAATATATTTGAAGTAGGATAATTTGAGCCTGGCTATTTGTGCCTTGACTGAGAACTCTGGGTTGATTTATTTCAAGGGTCTTCAAACTTGGCAAGTTTAAGACTTGTGGACTTCAACTCCCAGAATTCCTGAGCTAATATGACTGGAGGAGGAATTCTGGGAGTTGAAGTCCACAAGTCTTAAACTTGCCAAGTTTGAAGACCCCTGATTTATTTGATAATCTATCCATTTGTTTTCTTGGCTGTCCATGATATTCATAGGAAACTTCTCTAACACCAAAGCTCAAAGGTAATCAATAGTCTTTCTCTGTTGACTTGATTATAGTGATTCTGGAATCTCTATGAATCTGGTTTTTTTCATGCTGTGGCTTGGGCTACAGCAGGGCTGTCAAACTCATGGTGCACAGGCCAGGTACATCACATGCTGGCCACGCCTACACCAGGTTTAGCAAAGGGGAAAAAAGTCCCACTATGCCACATGATACTGCCATGATGACGTGAGTTTGACACCCCTCATCTACAGAGTTTCTAGTCAATCCTTTCTCATATATGAACCTTGCCTCATTTGATTTCTCAGAAATGGAGACAGACAGATGGACAGAATCAGAACACCAAGACAGTGATAAAGACAGACTTCAAACTGCATTTGAGGGATTAAGGAGTAGGCAGAGTGTGTCATGCCCCTGTCAGAGTCTGAATCTGAGGAGGAAGCCGGATAGCTGACAGGGAATGGGAGTGTGGCTCTGTTGGCTGTGGAGGAGGCTGGGGAAGGGCAGAATATGGCTGGGCAGAAGAGGGGAGAGATAGAACAAGGGAGAGAGAGTTCAGAGGATGAACCAGGCCCACCCCCTCTTCATCCTAGGGCACACAGGGAGGAATGGAGAAGAGAGCAACCTGGGTTGCATGGCTTATGGGGGAGGAAAGGGCCCTGATTCCCTTCATTAGCTGCAGCTGGGAACACAATTGATAATACAGGCAGGCTGCTGGGAGCAAACGTGACTTTATCCTATGTTGTCATGGCTTATCTGTGTTCCTGGCATCTTCCCAACCGTGTGAGTTTTGCCGTGCCTTCAAGTCTGAAGTTCTTGCTCCTGCCCTGCCAAACTAATTACTTCAGTTTGGTTTGTTTGGACTTTAAGTTACAGTTTGTGTTGCTCATGTTTTGGACTTCATTTTCTGCAGTCAAAGGCTATTCCTGGGAGAGTTTTTCTCCAGCCAGAGGATAACCTGGACATTGGGAGCAAAGTTGGAGATAATAAAGGGACTCTTATTGCTTATCTGACTGTGTTGCCTTTGTGCCATGCTGCAGATCATCACAGAGTAGTTGTATGGAATCACCAGGTAGAAACATCTAAACAGTTCTCATTGGAACCAAAGTAGGTGGACCAGTTGTTGTTGTTTAAAAGATGCTATTACACATGATTATTGGTAACTATGTACATCACATTGGGTTTTGTCAAGAGAACAATAGTAATTTGGTGCTGTTTTTCCACATCTATATCTATATCTATATCATCTCTATCTCTATCTATCTATCTATCTATCTATCTATCTATCTATCTATCTATCTATCTATCTATCTATCTATCATCTATCTATCTATCTATCTATCTATCTATCTATCTATCTATCTGTCATCTTTATCAGTGCACCGTCTAATCTGAATCTAACTAAGGCTAATGCATCAAGGCTCAGTCAAGGTCAGTTCAGAGATGCCATCCTCTTCTTACTTGCTGTTCTTCAGCCAAGCTTGGTTCCTTTTCTGCATGTGCCTTTACTGTATTAAAACTTATGGCAGCAGTTCATATATTATAAGCAACCCAGCAGGGAAAGAAATAGGAGCCTTTACCCTATAATGTATATTGTGATTTAAGAATTATTGAAGTGAATCATAATGTTGAAAGAGCTGCAGCCAGGAGGATATGAAATAGGGCACTGAAAGATTTAAACATTGTTAAAAATATAGAATTCTTTGATAATTTTTTATCATTCTGAACTCCACTTCAGAGGCCAAATCTCCTTTTACTGACACGCTTTTATAGGGAAAAAAAGGAACACTCAGAATGCTTATATGCTCAGAGAGATGGCTGAGGTCCTTTTTTCTGTCGGCTTACACCATTTTAAAACAAATCCATCATTGTGCATTATGCGAGCTACAAAGCAGCACAGCTGGGAGCTGGACACATCTGGAAGGCAATTGGCTGAGGAAGGAGACAAATTCCTTGTGTGTCCAATCACACTTGGCCAATAAAGAACAAAGAACAGGGTGTATTGTCATTCGTATCTCATATGAGAAAAGGAAACTTCAAGGAAAGGAAGACAAGGACTCGGGAGAACAAAGTAATAGGATGTCAAAACAATTGTGGCAACATGATCCAAGCCCCACCCCTTCTGTGCATACATCAATGTCATATGTACAAAGCTTAAATTACACTGTTCGGGGAATGCTTAGTTTCTTTTGACTTCATCTCTGCAGATATTGGAGATGTCCTTAGCTTACCAAACAATTTTTGGGAAATAGACAACGATGAGGAATATGCAAGGAGGTACAGTTTATTTATGAATTTTATATGCCACCATCTCACCAATAAAGACTCTGGGCAGCTCACAAAATGTTAAAAAGATAAATATAATTTAGCAATGTCTACAGAGGTTCCAGGTTCCAGATCCCTGCAATTAAGACCCTTGTGATTTTTCCAGTAGTCCTTGACTTAAAACCATAAATTGAGCCCAACATTTCTGTTGCTGAGCAAGACCATCGCAAAGTGAGTCATCCCTCCCCCAGTTTATGACCTTTCTTGCCACAGTTGTTAAGTGAATCCCTGCAGTTTTTAATAGCCCAATTAAGTGAATCTGATTTCCTCATTGATTTTGCTTGTCAGAAGGTCACAAAAGGTGATCACATAACCCTAGAGACACTGCAAAGGTCATAAATCTGAACCAGTTGCCAAGCATCCAAATTTTGACCATGTTGCAATGGTTGTTAAGTAAAAAACAACAACAACAACCGTAAGCCACTTTTTCAGAGCCATCGTAAATTCAACTGGTTGCTAAATGGATTGCTGTGAGTCAAGGACTACCTGTATTCTGAACAGGAAGAGTTAAAAATGAGGGGCTTGAAACAAAAGATATGCATTTTTAAGGAAAGCGTGTTTTTTTTTTTTTAAAAATAAATGTCCAGCCTTTGAGTACCATTTTTTTCGGTCCTGTAAAAAAAAAATTCTTTTGCAGAAAACTGCAGAGCTGAGAGTATTGATTGGGGAAAGTTGTGTAGAAGGGAAGTGTAAATGGCCATTTCCTTGCTTGTGATTTATAGCATCTTATAGCTTCGCCCCAGCCACAGCTGGAACAGTGCAAAGGCTGTCTTCATTACTGATATATCAGCACAGCTATAGCTAAAAGTGGATATAAATCATGAAGGAGAGAATAGCCAATAACTGGGTAAATAAGATATAGTGCAACATGGGCTCTGACACAGAGCTAATTGATTAGGTAAAGCAAATATAAATTATGGAAAGAAACATTCAAAATCTTTACAATGGCTACGGAGGTAGGTGTGGATTCCACCCGGCTCGCAAGAAATCTGGTTTCCTAGGTGGATTTGCCTTGGATAAGATCTTCTCATTTACCTCTCCAGCCTCTCTAGATTCTTATGGAATCAACCAGTGATGGGATTCAATTTTTTTTACTACTGGTTCTGTGGACGTGGCTTGGTGGGCATAGCAGGGGAAGGATACTGTAAAATCTCCAGTCAGAGGTGGGATTTGCCGGTTCTCTGAACTACTCAAAATTTCCACTACCGGTTCTCCAGCATTGGTCAGAACCTGCTCATTACCACTTCTGGAATCAATCTGCCAGTAATGCCTCCCCACTCCAAATAGGTTTAATGAGTGTAAATAGGACTATCAACCAAGCTGCTCAGATCTGGACAACTACAAGATGACTGCAAATACTTCATTTTCTGTGTTTCTTGCCTGTCATTTAGCAGTCCAAGTGTGGTCATTTAGTGGTATTCCAACTGTGGTCTTACAAACCCTTAGTAAGGCCACACTTGAAATACCGCATCCAATTTTGGTCACCACGATGTTAAAAAAAAAAGTAATTGAGATTCTGGAAAGAGTGCAGAGCACAGCAGCAAAGAAGATTGGAGTTGTGAAGGCTAAAACATGAAGAACAGATGCAAGAATTGGGTATGTTCTTTTCTAACGAAAAAAGGATTAAGGGAGACATGATAGCAGTATTTGAGATGCTACCTGAAAGAAGACAGGGTGTCAACCTATTCCCCAAAGGTCATGGGGGTAGAAGGACAAGAAGCAATGCAGGGAAACTAATCAAGGAGGGAACCAACCTAGAACTAAGGAGAAATTTCTTGACAGAACAGTTAACCAGTGGAACAGCTTACTTAAGGCTACTCCATCACTGGGGGAGTTTAAGAAGAGATTGAATAAGCCACTTGTCTGAAATGGTTTAGGGTTTCCTGCTTGAGTAGAGAGTTGGACTAGAAAACTTTCAACTCTGTTATTCTATAATCATCTGTTGCTGGTTGTTGTTGTTGTTGTTTGCCCCAAAATCTGATTGCCCTGCTTTAAAGAAAGCTGGTGTCCCAATTATTTTCCTAAAGTTTTTGAAGATGCAGATCTTTAAGGAAGCCTGATGATTTGGTTTAGTTCCCTTAGATCAGGGGTGTCAAACTCATGTCATCACAGTAGCATCATGTGACATATCAGGGCTTATTTCCCCTTTGCTAAACTGGGCGTGGCCAGAACATGACACATCTGGCTCACGAGCCAGGAGTTCGACAGATGATGATATACTTCACGGAAAAGACATACGTTGGCTTTGTAATTTTTTCTGTATTTATTGACAGGCAACTGGAAGAGAAATAGAAGCAAAAGTAAACACTTCAGTGAGAAAGTATATCTGGTTCTTCACCTCAGAGTCCCCATGTAATCTCTCTTTGTTCATTTATTTCATTGATCTGTTAGTTGTAGGTGCAATACTCACTTAACAAACGTCTCACTTGACAAAAGAAATTTTGAGCTCAATTGTGGTCCTAATTCAAGGACTACCTGTATGAATAAACCTACCCAGGGATTCTCAATTATTTCCTGCCCATTAGCTGCCGGGGAGGAAGCAATTATGCGTTATCAGTTAGCCATCTCTCAGACAAAGGGAACAATCCATTGATACTCCTAGTAATATATGATAAAACGCCTGCTTCATTATGAGCTGAAATTTCAGTTCACCAGTTCTTATCCACTGTTACAAAATGGGATAAGTGTAGGCTTTTTTGCTTGCCTCTATGAAGAACTGGAATCTGGATGTCCTTGTTAGTTACAAGATGGCAATATCCGAGGTTGAACAGCATGGTCCAAATATTGAAAATAACGATAAGCGTCAGTGCAATATTCATCACAGGCCATCATTCCTGGGCCTCTGGTTAGAATCGAAGACTCTTAGAACTCAAGACTTGCAAACTATTGATTACTTTAGTGCTCACTGTACATTTAAATAATAGACCCTGTACTAAAGCTATGGAGAAGAGAACTGTGGCACTTGATACTTCATCAATGCCAAGCGTATAGATTCTTTTCATTCTGTGTTCCGTGTATTTGCTTTGTGCAATGTTACAGTAGACTAAGGCCAAGATTTGATTTATAGCAGTCAATGGGCAAGGTATTTCATTGTTTATATTTAGCCGTGTACATAGATGAATAGCAGTGCCAACGATCCTGGCTAAATTGTCCGCTAATAGCTTTTCCATTAAGTATTACAGAATTTATTGTAATATGTGGAAGGGGTAGTAATGGCTTTCTTCCTGTCTACACCAGTTTCACAACCTTAACCATTCGAAGTGGACTTCAACTTCCAGAATTCCAACATGATACTCTCTACCTGAGTTGGATGTCAAAACTCTTCACTCCCAGCCAGCAGCCACCTGAATGAGGGTTTTTCGACTTTAGCCATTCTAAGAGGTGTGGACTTCAACTCCCAGAATTCCCCAGCCAGCTTGGCTAAAGTAGAAAAACACCTCACTCAGAAAGCTGACTGGCTGGAAGTGAAGAGTTTTGACATCCAACTCAGGTAGAGAGTATCGTGTTGGAATTTCAAATCCCACCATGCCCAGATGTTCATACAGGTGCTCTGTTTAGCAGAAGGTACTTTTTGGCAACAGAAAACTGCTTGGCTTGACTCAAGTCCTATGCATCATCATTTGTCAGTTGAAAGTATATAAAAGAATAGACTAAGGGCCTTTCTATTTTGCTGGATTGTCAATTAAGCACAGAGGTTTCTCCATATTCATCCAGGTGTGGTGAGCAGCTTCCTACCTGTTCCATGCCCGATAGCTTCACTGTACAAATCAGAAATTGGGAATGTCTAGCATCAATGGTCCTAGAGGCTGCTGTTAGAAGAGCCACATTGCTCTGAAAATAACTAATTCTTGACTTGGGAATAGTTCAATACTTGGATCTTGGGAAGATTCACAGCTCATGTCTAGACAGCAGGTGGTGCCCTGGCCTAGGGCAGCCTGGAGTCAGTGATTCATGATCCAATCACCAAAATGCTTGCTGTATGTAGAGTGAAGCTTCAACTAATGCAAATTGCAGCCACTAGACTAAGACTAGTATGGTATGGTATCTGTAGCAGACAAAAAAGCTCTACAGAGAATCATTAAAAATGCCCAGAATATCATTGGGCTGTAGCTACCAGCCCTGGA
Organism: Pseudonaja textilis; assembly: GCF_049901715.1. Lineage (NCBI taxonomy): Eukaryota > Metazoa > Chordata > Lepidosauria > Squamata > Elapidae > Pseudonaja > Pseudonaja textilis. Next base: position 15,400,098 of record NC_142000.1, read on the forward strand.
TTACATTTTTGTATCTCGCTGTTTGAGGAAGTTGCACAACATTCTCAGGGACTCTTCCCATCCTGCTCACAATCTTTGTGAACTGTTGCCTTCTCACAGAAGATACAGAACCATTAAAACTCGGACCACACGTTTTCTGAACAGTTTTTATGCCAGAGCTATAATTGCACTGAACAATGAACTTAAGGACCACCATCAGCAAGCTGTTGGACAGTATTACTTGGTCTGTTATGTGGATGCTTATGTGTTTTTAGGGGCTGGGGAATTTGGCAGGTGTGGGTGTGTTTGGGGATTATCGTGTGTGTGTGTGTGTGTGTGTGTGTGTGTGTGTGTGTGTGTTGGGTCTGGTCTCTGGATGTTATGTGAATTTCATTAAATGTGTAAACTGTATATATGTACAATAACAACAAAGTATTGATAATAATAGTAATAATAATAATAATAATAATAATAATAATAATAATAATAATAATAATAATAATAATATCCATTACAGTACTATGAATTATTCCCATTTTTAAGATGGCTGCACTGGCTATCCATGTACAATGTGATACCAGAATATAACAGTTGGTACTTTACGAAACAGGTATACTGAAAAGGGTCAACCACAAATAACTGCATGTTTAGCACTAAACAAGCTAAGAATGGTGCCTACAAGCAGATTTCGTTATTTGTGTGTGAGAGAGGTGTGTTTAAACATTGCAAACATAGTACCATGTTTAAGTTTTAGTGTAGTGCAGTTTAATTTCTATTCAATTGTTTGGTCACCTCACCACATGATACTTGTAACCTCTTTCTCTACCAGTAAATATATATATATTTCGTCTCTTCTTTCCCATTTTAATTTTTGTATGTTATTGGTCTCTTTCCTTTTTAAAGGAATTTTGAAAAATTGTGTGTAAGAGTGTATGTACTTTGCAAGAAATGTGTAGAGTAGCTTAAGTGCTGAACAAGGGAAGAATCAGGAAAGGAAAGGAAAGGAAAGGAAAGGAAAGGAAAGGAAAGGAAAGGAAAGGAAAGGAAAGGAATATTCCAGCAAGGTAAGACTAAGACAAAGGTAGAAATTAAGCCAATATGACAACTTATCTAAGAAACAGATGCCCATTCTAATGAACTTCGAGCACAACATTTGAAACTCGCTTGGTATTCAGAGAATAGAACATATAAAATCCGTATTTATGCTTAGCTCAAATCAATTGATTTAGGATTTCCATTTCCCCCCTCCCCCAGACAACCTAATTTATATTTTAATTCTCAAGAAGTAATTGATTACCACACAGTAAATCTGCTGTAATGAAAACACTATTAAATCACAGCCTTAATGGGAAAGGGGGAAGATTTTCTTCCTATTGTGTGTGTCCATGCGTGCCTATGTGCCAGCAAGCAAAGAGGAAGGGGGGGTAGGGATAAGGTTTTACATTCCTAAGTATTTTTAAACCCATGTATCAAGGTCTAAATATTTTATGACCCACTATTAAGCCCTGTTTGGGATCCGTGTCTCCCTAATAGCTAATCCACAGATTATAGCATATAAAGCAATTTGGCCAGAGTAATGATATTGGAGGTAGCTACATGAAAACCATTACAGTAAAGGTACTGCAGGCAAATGTTAGATCCGACATAAAGGATGGTGCTTCTCTTACCCTGTTTTGACTTGCTGTAAAATAGTTTTCTATAACGTGGTTTATTTTCTATAAGTTGGAAACTAACCAGGAGAGAAGCAACCTAGAACTAAGAAGAAATTTCCTAACGCAGAGAGCAAACAACCAATTAAATAGCCTGTCTTCAGAAGTTGTGGGTGCTTCATCACTAGAGGCTTTCAAAAAGAGACTGGGCAGCCAGTTGTCTGAAATGGGATAGGGTCTCCTGCCTGAGCAAGGGGGTGGACTGCAAGACCTCCAAGGTCCCTTCCAACTCTATTATTCTATGTTGTTTTATGTTGTGGCTCACTTTCAGAGACTCGCAACTAAACATCCATGATTGTTTTTATTTTATTTATTTTTTCACAAGTGTTTAAGCACAATTTGTGAATAACAATGAATTGCTTAAAAAAGAGTCATACTTTGGAAAGGTTGAAAGGTCCCATTTGGATTGGGGAATCAGTTATGTCCCTTTTCCTTCGTGTTGAAATCAGAGTCTACGAACCCTTTCAGTCTGTTCCTGTGTTCCTTCTTTGTTTATTGATAATAAAACACTATTTTTTAAAAAAAATCGTAGAGGGGGAAAAACAAAACCACCAGAAATAATCAGCAAGATTCTTTCGATATAGTGTTTTATCAGAATTTGCATATATCTTCAGCAACCCTGTAGCTGGGCATCATTTTACATTGTCTGCAGTGCTTTCCTTTAAAGATAGTTTTGGAATACAGAGAGGGGGAAATAGCGAGGAGTAAATTCTACAATTTCAAGAGACTCTTGGGTGGGAGCAGAGGGAACAAAAGTAAAAGATCTCTTGAGAAATGTCTCCTGTGAAATTTCAGGTGGTTGCATCAATGTGTGTAGAAGCCAAGGGAATATACAAATTGACACACATTCCTAATCAGAGGTGGTGTCCAGCAGGTTCTGAGCAGTTCTGGAGAACCAGTAGCGGAAATTATGAGTAGTTCAGAGAACCGGCAAATACCGCCTCTGACTGGCCCCGCCAACCCCATCTATTCTCTGCCTCCCGAGTCCCAGCTGATTGGGTGGGTCTTTTTTGGTTGCCCTGCACAGGAGAACAGAGCTGGAAAGTAGGTTAGTGGTATGGGGAAGGAATGGGATTTGCACTGTCCTTCCCCCAGGACTGGGAAGGGAATGGGGATTTTACAGTATCCTTCCCCTGCCATGCCCACCAAGCCACGCTCACCAAGCCATGCCATGCCCACCAAACCATGCCCACAGAACCAGTAGTAAAAAAAAATGAATCCCACCACTGTTCCTAATGGGTCTTTGGTGAGAACAAAGAGAAAGGTAACAACAAAACTGAAATAACAATTCATATCATCCCAAAAAATAATAATGTAGCAATAGAAAACATCTCAGGCAAGCAGGAAGATGGGAGGAGATGGGAGGTCTAATCCTGCCTTAGGAATGAAAACTTTGATACATTCCTATGGAATTGTGATGACCCGGGGCATGGCACAAAGGCAACACAGTCAGATAATCAGTAGGAGTCCCTTTATTAGCTCCAAATTTGCCCCCAGTGTCCTGGTTACTTTCTGGGCTGGAGAAAAACTCACCCAGGAACAGCCTTTGGCTGCAGAGAATCAAGTCCAAAACATAGTCAACAAAAACTGTAACTATAAATCCAATCAAGGCAAAATGAGGTAATTAGTCTGGCAGGGCAGGAGCACGAATTCCAGATGTGAAAGTGCAGCAATAACTCAACACGGTTGGGGGGATGCCAGGAGCACCGGTAACCAAAGTCAAAACAAGATAAACTCACATTTGCTCCCAGCAGCTGCCGCACTCAGCATGCATTTCTTTGAAACTCTCATTCCCAGGTGTGGCTAATGAAGGGAATCAGGGCCCTTTCCTCCCCCATAAGCCATGCAACTCACATTACTCTCTTCTCCATTCCTCCCTGCGTGCCCTAGGATGAAGAGGGGGTGGGCCTGGGTCTTTCTCTGAACTCCCTCTCCCTTGTTCTACCTTTTTCCTGCTCTGCCCAGCCGAACTTTGCCCTTCCCCAATTTCCTTCACAGCCAATAGAGCCACACTCCCACTCACTGTCAGCTGTTCATCTTCATCCTTGATTCAGTCTCCGACAGGGCCATTACAGGAACTATGTTGAGAATGGTAGCAGCTCTTTATTGCAGCATGGAGCTATTAATATCACATCATGATTTTCTTCTATTAAAAGAAGGTGTAATGAATATATTTTTCAGCCCAGAAATGTGGTGAAAAGGGGCCTATTCTGTGCAGCATTATTTTTTTAAACTCTTTCAAAATTGTTATTTAAGGCTTAGCATTTATCTGCAATATTTTAGAGAGAGATCCTAAAATGTTCATTTGAAGTTTGTGTTCTTATTTGTCTTTAGAGCTCACTAAATTCACTAAATTACACTATTTTATCTCTCATTTTAATCATACGTTGTTTCCAATTTTCTAAAGTTATTTCTATTACTAATATAACAATACAATCTTATGTACCTTTACAGAATCCCTTTTTCAGTTAGATTTTCACCCATTATCTCTAAATAGGTCCTGTTTCTCTATATCTTGCTCCAGTCCTTTGTAACTTCTTATCCTTTCCTTCTTCCCTCTCTTCTTCTCTCTCCCCTTTTTACCCCCTTGTCTCTCTACCTCTATTTCTCTCTTCTGTATTCCCCTTTTCTGTTGCTTTCCAGTATTATACTTATTTTTCGAATTATTTTTCTTTTCTTTGGTTGTTTTTTTAAGTCTTAAATTCTCCATTCTCTTTCCCCCCTTTCCTTTTTCTTCCCCACAGAAAATTACTTGTTCATTAAAGATGGCTTCTTCTTTGTCCCAGTCTTCTTGTTTTGCAGTCTTTTCTTGTTGTTTCTCATAGTTCCAAACCTCCATTTCTAAGAATTGAAAAATGAAGCCAAAAGAACCCTTCCCTTCTTGTGCATCTTCTTTGTACTTTTTAAGTTCCATTTTCAATTCATCCAGAAGTGGTGCCACTGTATAAATTTTTTAAACAACCACCCGATTGATTTTAGTCATTCAAATATAATAACCAAAAATCCAAAGATCACCAAATAATCCAAATACACGCAAGCTGTTTCTTTTTTGCTCTTTTTTTCCCCACTTTCTCTTCCTGGGGTTACTATTTAGTCAAGTTTGCAACTTTTTAAGGCAACTGCTGCATCATTTTTCCAGGATTGAGTTCACATTTCCACGTGCTACAAAGCAACTTTGGGAGACTGAATTGGCAGAATAGCACAGCCACTCTGGAAGATCCCTGGGGATTCAGAATGGAACATTTAAGGCTGACACTACTGTTTCTCAGCAAACTCAGTTCTCAGCAACTTGTTTTTTTTCTGGTGATTTAACCTCCATTTCTGATTGCCATTAACAGATATGAATGCATTTTAATACCCTTTCTCGAGGGTCTATTACTGTATTTTTTTCATATTCTCTCTATTGTATCTGGTAAATGTTGTTTATGCCCAAGGACAAAACTCAGTCTGTTTTCCAGCTAAGCAAAACATCTACCTATTTATTGTCACTGCAAATGGAGCTTATCTTTGACACTCAGTCTAACCAAACATTAGAAACCCACATTTCGCTGCTGCTGTTAAAGTGCAAGCTCTATCAGATTTAATTTAAGATTGACCGGTTCGTCTTCACCATGCAAACAGCCCAAAAGACTTTATCCTTCATAACTTAATGAAAATTTTGCCCCCTTGCTCAAATATCTGAGCTTGTTCATACCATGTGCTTTGTGCCAGGTGCTTCCAATTTTTTTTTTTTTATTCCAGTTTCCGTGACAGCATGGTGGCAATTAATTTCACAAGGGTGTAATGATCTGTCAAAGTAAAAATTCAAACTTTTTTTTTAAAGTTACATGTCTGGAGCCATGTTATTAATGTTTATTTCATCCCAACAGGAGGAGCCTTTGATGTGGTTGCAGGAAGTTCTGGCCAGCTTCAATTCTCAGCATGTCCAGAACTGAAAACAAATCTGCACGAAATCTTGAAAAGACATAACCAGATGTCCATTTTAAGACATCGTCTTAGAAGAGAAGATGTGCTGGATATTAGAAAAATACCAAAAAGCTTATACAACATTTCATCCTGCTGGGTCCTACAAATACAAAGTGGAAAGTGAGGGACACTCTGTAGAAGTTAAGAAAGGAAAGTGCCTTCGATTAAGGTTCTTCAAATCTGGCAACTTTAAGACTTCAACTCCCAGAATTCCTGAGCTAACATGATGGAGGAGGAGATCCACTAGAAAATTGATAGGGGAAATCTAAGAGAGATTTTCTCAGTACCACATCTGTCTGGGCTCCTTTTTTTCCTTCTTGATAGCATCATTTCAACTCTTGAAGATGAAAACCTGTTCCCCCTGATTTCCCCCCACCCCCAGTCTGTAGCAGCCTATCAAATGCCAAGATAAGTCAAGGAGGAAGTTGAAGCAGCAAGAAGACTTAATAAATATGGTGGCCTCCTTTTTGCCAGAAACCCCATTTCTCTGATCCATCAGACAGGACTCTTGGGAACCAGGAGATGGAAACAGAGAGAAAAAGGCAGTTGGAAAATCAGAGTGCATGAGATGAATTTCAAATGCTGGATCGCTATTCAACGGGTCTCAGTTTTGATTTGTTCTGGCATCACATGAAACCCTTGAGAGACAAAGAGAAGACTTTGTTCATAAGATCAAGGCCATCTGCTTGCAGCAAGCTGGGATAATTTAGAAAACTCTTCCACATTCTTGGACAGTTTTTTTGTTTTTGTATACATCAGTTTTGCCATTTAGGTTTTGATTACATTCCTCTTCACGGTGGGTATTTTATAGAGACAATTTTCATTCAGGTCATTACCATTTCATTCACACATATAGCATACCTTGCAATATTTCTTTGGGGCATTTTTAATTAAATATTACACTAACTCTTCATCAGTTCCAATTATTTTCATTTGCTTGATAGCAGAACTGTTATCTTCAACTGAGCACTTAAATAGCAAAAGGAGAAGATTGCAATACAAAGTTGATTCCCTTGAATTTTTTTTTTTAAGCTGTCCTTCCCACCAAATTGCTCCCTCTTTTTCTACTTGCATTTTTACATGCTTTCAAATTGCTAGGTTGCCAGAAGCTGGGACAAGGAACGGGAGCTCATTCCGTGATGTGGCGCTAGGAATTCGAACCGCCGAATTGCTGAGCTTTCTGATCGACAAGCTCAGCATCTTAGCTGCTGAGCCACCTTTACAACTCTATGATCCCTTAATTCTGGATAGAGTCAGGGCAACTGGATGGAGCTGAGCATTTACTGGATGGAGGACCTTCGTGATGCCACATTGAGTTCACAGCTGATTTTTTTTTTCTTTACTCCCTAGGAGAGAAACCTTTATCAGCTACAATGCAGTCCCCATTTTAGCCAAATAGTTACAGCCACCAAAATCCTTTAGAAGTCAGGATTATGCAAAGGAAATAAATAATGGATATGATCGAAGTGTGTATCTTCTACAAATATGTATGCCCTTTGGTTTTTCTTGGTGGATAATTCCTGTGTGGTCTCAGGCACAACGTGGGTTTAGATAATTCCTTTGGGAGGCTTGTTTTAAAAGCATCGTGTAAAAGAGAAGGGATGTAGAGAATGAAGAAGATGATCTTGATGGAGACAGGCAAGCTCTGTTGCCAAGGCAACAGGAGATAAAACATTTTTTTAGGTCTAGAACTTCAAGATAGCATCCAGAAGTGGCCTAAATAAACACATTAAGAAGGAGAGAGAGGCAAAGCATAATCAGACTTACAAGATGCTGTTTTATTTAGCCAGAGCAGTATTAGTCTTTTACAGAGTTGATTTCATGGCCTGGTCTATCTAATGGAGCTAATGAGATGTAATTAGCAATTTGCCCAAATAATGTGTATTTTAAATGAAGGGGAGAGCAGAAATAGAGAGCAAAAGAGGAGGATTCATGACATGCATAGATAAATATATAGTTGAATAGATGTACATTTCCTTTGAAGAATAACTTTTAACTTAAAATAATGAAAATTTATCTCTGAGAGTACTTGCACTAAACAGAAATAATCGCCATGGGGGAGAATGTAACTTGTAATTTGAGCTGCCCTAGAGAAGCAATATATCAGTGACTCCGACATAGGAGAATATGTGTAACTCAGGGTTAAACCCACGGAGTGTTTGATGCTCTCTGAGCTTGGTTGTTTGCATGCAGATACTTCATTACCCAACTAGATAGCATCATCATGCTGGTGAGTGTGGGGTTTGCTCCCTGTTTATATACAGCAACTTTCCCTGCCAGTGTTGGTAGGGGTGTGATTTTTCTCCTTGGTTAGGATATTGTTTTCTGTGAGGCCTTATTTTCTGCTTGATTGTTTGTCTGGTATTAATCCCTATTTATCTGGGAGTTGATTACTTGAGAGGATGTCTTCTGGCCTTTGTATTTCCTTCTTAGCTTTTTTATTGACTCTTTTGAATGGTGTCTAAATGTAGTTTATCTCCATGTGCCTGTTGATGGCTGATTTGTCTGAATGTCAGACTTCCAGCAATTTCCTAGCATTTTTGGATTTACCTGAGTGTAGGATGCTCAAAGTTTCCTAATTGAAACTATGGTTGAGTCTGTCCATGTGTTGTGAGTTTAAGGAGTTTTCATAATGTCTTCTGACTGCTAGCTGATGTTCTTGAATCTGCTCTCCTAGTCTTCTGCCTATCGATCCTACATAATGGCTGTTATAGCCCTTACACTGTATGTTGTAGATGAGTCTTTAGTTGGGCTACTGGGTCTTCTGATTTAAGATGTTTCAGAGGGCTTTAATTGGTTTGTTTGTTATAGTGATCCAAAACATGCTGACTTTATCTCACTAAAGCCAAATTTATATCCCATTAGAAGAAGTTCTACTCACCTGTTCAAATAAAAAAACTGGAGTTGACGCTATTCAATATTCGTGTCTTCTTTTCTGAACAGATGCTTCCGTCACAGGATAATAATGAATACATCTATTCCTATTATGGAAATGAAGCTTGCACCTCCTTAAGTAGGAATTGCACACTGAGGTTATGGATGTGTATCACAGTAAGGGAGTGACTAGGAGAATCATTTCTTGTAATTAAGCTCGGGGTCTCCAGAATAAAATATTTTATGATTAACACAGGCAAATGTTTCAAAAATGCTCATTCTAAGAGGAGTGTGAACAATCGTCCCTATTAATCGATTTTGCAAGCGGTCAATTACTGCAGCTGGATGCTAAAAGCAAGCGTTTGATGGATACACAGGGCAGATAGACTTGGCTGAGGAAGTTATCTTCTCGCAAAAAAAATTAATGGCACACTTCACTCCTGAAATTGAGATAGTATTACCAGGAAGGTTTGACCTTAAGAGAGAATTTCATCATTCCACTTCTCTGATCTCCCCACCTCATTGGTGAACTGCTTCCTTATCTGTCTTGGCAGATTGTGTAGAACTTAAAGGGCTGTAGAAAAGAATTGGGCCAGATAACTTTTCAACAAAGCTCAGGAATGCATGCTTGTTTAAAAAAAAAAATCTACATTATCCCAGAGATGTATAGCTAGATACGGAGGAGAAGCTTATTTGGTTCTACAAGAATCTAGAGAATGGTGAAAAAGACGATACATGGATTTATGGACGTGACCTATGAGGACAGGCTGAAAGAACTTGAGATGTTCACATACAAGAACAGACCAAAGGGAGACGTGATATGAGTGTTGAGGTAAACCAAATGGTGCCATGGCAAAGAAAATCAGAACTCTTTTCTGTTGCTGCAGAAACTAAGATCCAAAGTAATGGTTCCAAGTTGAGGTTACTATCTAAATAGACGACAGGTAGAAGCGGGCTATGAATGATTTGAGGTATGATCTGAAACTCACTTGCATTTGCTTTGGGTCACAGGAATTTCCAGTTAGAAAGGCCCACCACCAAGCCAACATTGCCCCATGGGTAAATCATGTCTATGGGTAAATCATGTTAATGGTTCATCCAAAGCCAATGCATGTTAATGGATGCTGTTCTGATCCCGGATCATTCCATACCTAATCCTCTATTTCCTTTACAGCACTGTGCTGTTTGACCTCTGTCTGGTTTTGCCAGAATTGACATTACAACTTTACTCTAGGAATCTGAATAGGTAGGCTTCTAAAGCCAACATTCCCTTCTGCTTCTAAATTTCTTCAACTGGGCCAGTGTGCATATGTAGTTTTATGAAAGGCTAAGAGGGTAGAGGCCTTCGAAATTTCAGGGAGCAGCCTGTTCCATAGGACAGGGACCGATATGGACCAGGCCTGCTTCCTAGCTCCCATCATTTGGCAATATTTAGGGGATGGGATGAAAAGAAGGCCCACCCTATGTAACCTGTTAAGATGAATACTATCAGAGGTAGACGTATTCTTTTCTTTTGTGTAACAGCCATAGTGTTGCTTGTCCAGGCAAAATTCATAGTAAATTCACTCAGAGAGTTCTGGGGTTTTTTTGTTCCCCTTTCATTAGTTTTATTAAATTTTAAGGGCTTCCATAAACAAGCCAGCAGAAAAATGTTCTCTGCTACAATTTTGCTCTGTCCCAGTGCTACAGCCCTTTGAAATAAATTTGTGTTTATATGCATGAGATCTATTCCGTAATAAAAACTTATACCTTTGCATTTGCCATGCAGCAACCTGGTTTCCATGTCTTGTGTAATATTGCAAAAAATATTGCTTGAAAACTTTTCTGCCAGCCTCCTTACAGTTATGTGACAAGTTAATTGTATAGAAATATTGTTTTGAGCCTGTTATTCATTTCTTCAATAGAGCTGGCTCTGGCAGCAGCCAAGTTCTATTTGCTTTGTGGTAAATGAAATGAAATAAAGTGGTAACTGTGTTATTTCAGTGAAACCATTAAAAGTAATACCCCAAAGTGTGTATCCATAAGTGTAGATGGGTGTGTACGAACACAAGAGAGTATATAGAATAGAATAGAATAGAATAGAATAGAATAGAATAGAATAGAATAGAATAGAACAGAACTGAACAGAGTAGAGTAGAGTAGAATAGAATAGAATAGAATAGAATAGAATAGAATAGAATAGAATAGAATAGAATAGAATAGAATAGAATTCTTTATTGGCCAAGTGTGATTGGACACACAAGGAATTTGTCTTGGTGCAAATGCTCTTAATATACATAAAAGAAAAGATACATTCGTCAAGAGTCAAGAATCATAAGGTACAACACTTAATAATAGCATAGGATACAATAAGCAATCAAATCATACAGTAATCAAACAGTATAAATTGTAAGGATACAAGTGACAAAGTTACAGTCATACAGTCACAAGTAGGAGGGGATGAACGATAAGGAGGGATGAGAAGTTTAATAGTAATAGTAGTGCAGACTGTAAATAGTTTGACAGTGTTGAGGGAATTATTTGTTTAGCAGAGTGATAGCATTCGGGAAAAAACTGGGGGGAGAAATTTCACAGGGTAAAGAGCTTGAACAGATAACATCAACATCACAAATACCTAAAGGTGGAAAATTAATATCAAAAAAATATTTTTCTCTATAATGTATTCTTAGTATTTTTATACCAGTGAAAATTCTTGTGGACTGGATAAACCTTTCTCATATTAATTTCCTTTTCCTGTTGCCAAAACACTTTCCATTTTGCTTAGATTTCAAAGTCTAAACCAAAATTCAGCAAAGCCCAGAGAGTCCTCACCTTACAACAGTTTATTTAGTGACCGTTCAAAGTTACAACAGCACTGGAAAAAGTGAATTATGACCATTTTTTAACACTTATGTGACAGCTTCCTCGCAATCACATGATCAACATTCATGCACGCGGCAACTGACTCATGGCCGTTGCAGGGTCCCTGGGTCATGTAATCCCCTTTTGTGACCTTGAGACAAGCAAAGTCAATGGGGAAACTGAATTCACTTAACAACCATGTTACTAACTGAACAACTTCAGTGATTCACTTAACAACTGTGGCAAGAAATATCTTAAAAGGGGGCAAAGCTCACTTAACAATTGTCTCACTTAGCAACTGAAATGTTGGGCTTAGTTGTGGTTGTAAGTAAAGACTACCTATATTTTACCTCTCATAACATATATGTGCTGACTGTCAGGTATAAAAGATCAGGATAAGACATAAATTCCAGTTCAGAAGATTTATTGCTTACACAAGAATCTAGTCAATTAACATACCAATACTAAACTGATGCAGTGTCAGTTGAATTCAAGAAAGGTTGGACTTATGTAACGATTCTAGGCTGATGACTTACTTAACTCCATCCTTCAGCACTGTATGCTCTTCTCCCACACTGACCTATCTAGAGTTCCTCTTCATGATCAGAGGGATTCTGACACTAAGTTGGAATGGATGAGAGGGGTGAGTGGTGAATGAGAAAGGGAGGAAGGGAGGGAGATGATAAAGGGAGGGAGGGAGGGAGGGAGGGAGAGAGGGAGGAAGGAAGGAAGGAAGGAAGGAAGGAAGGAAGGAAGGAAGGAAGGAAGGAAGGAAGGAAGGAAGGAAGGAAGGAAGGAAGGAAAGGATTGTGTTATGTGATGTTCAGAACAGCATCCTTGGTTGGTTGGATGTGAGAGATTTAAAGGAGGTATGGCGTTTAAGAAAGAACACAGAGATTTTGCATTGTTTGAAAAGCAAGGGTATAAACAGAAGAGTAAGATGTTGAAGGTCTGATCATTAGCCCTGCTTCCCCTGTGATTATTTATGTGTTTTTCTTAATATCTCAATCAATACAACTCTGGTTCCTGTCATAAATAATAGAAGAAATGAACATTGGTCATATTACAAAGTAATACAACAGCACAGTCAAATGGATCAAATATTAAGTGCCCTAGGGAAAAAAAGCAAGGTGGAAGAACTATTATCAGTTTTAAAAATGTTCCTTGTTTCAGGGAACCATCTTTATTTGTTTATTTCTTTATTGCCAGAAATAAAATTCAGATAAAGAGCATTATAGATTTACTGAGTGGGGAAAAATGAACTTCGTTGCAAATGGTCTTAGCATTATGGATAAACGTACCATGCCTTGAAAAAGATTTAGTTTAGTTTCGCCTGATGTTATGATTACAGAAGATATTATGGCACATATTACTTCCAAGGTCAGGTCAAAAGCGTGCACCATCATGTTCTTGAAAGTTGCCTTATTTCCAAATGTGTGATAGTAATTGTCAGGCGTGAAGAATTGAGACCACACATTAAGTTCCAGTTAAGATCTGGAAGATTGCTTGTGCCTATATCAAGAATCTAATCAACAAATACTATTAGAGGTAGACATTTTTTTTTCCTGTATAATATCCACAATATTTAGTTTTACCCACCTCAGAAGGATGTAAGGCTGAATCAATCTTGAACCAATGAGAATCGAACTGCCGAACTCTTGGAAACTGGCAGTCAGCAGAAGTAGCCTGTTGTACTGCATTCTAACCACTGCGCCCCCATGGCTGAAAGGGAAATAGCATTGGCACTTAGACTTATATAGCAAGAGCACTTAGACTTATATATCATTTCATAGTGCTTTACAGTCCTCTCTAACTGGTTTACAGAGTCTGCATATTACCCCCAACAACCTGGGTCCTCATTGGGCCGACCTGGGAAAGATGGAAGGCTGAGTCAACCTTGAGCCTGTCAGGATTGAATTCCTGGCAGTGGGCAGAGTTAGCCTACAATACTGCATTCTAACCATGGTGACACCATGGTTCTTATTTAAATATTAAAAAAATTGCATAGTACCCCCGTGACAGAGGTACCCTTGAAACCATAATTCATGTTCATCTATACTACCAGTTCTACTGGGACATTTGCCACCAGTTGATTAACAATTTTGTATTTAAATTTCCAGGGCACTCTGATAACTTTTATTTGATTTAAACAATTTATTTTAAAAAAATCAATTTCTCTCCAAATCTAAAACAATTTTGCTGCATTATGTGTCAGCTTCGCTCACCAACGGTTGCTAACAATTCTTCCTGTTAGAGCATAGTTTTGTGTTGCTCACTTATATTGAATGTACTTTCATTGGTCAATGACTGAAATAAAGTTTCTTTTTGATTATCAACATTGCAAAGTGCTGAATAAAAAATACTGAGAAGGAAAAGAAGGAAAACCACAGCCACTCAAAAGTGCAAGAAACAAAATCCATGGTATGATTCACATTCTCTGTGGTCAGAAATCTAGGACAGTCAAAATTGGTCTCCAGTTGACTTGTCTCTTTGGTGAGCCTGTGGATGGATGAGTGAGCCCCAGGCCAATCGTCATTATGTTGCCCAATTTTCTCTCCTGTCTTCTTCAAGGGTGATTGATTTTTGTAGGATTAGTTATCTATAAATTAGCCACCGCTGGATAGGACAGGAAATAATCAGACTGCATTGTAGTAGTAATAGTAGTTCATTGATTGATTGATTAGTCTTGTGACCTTTCCCAATAAAAAATGATGTACTACATAGTCTAATTCTGGAATAAGATAGATCGATATCTTAGGAAGAAATAAAGGGATAAAATACAAATGGGTTAATACAAAGAAACAGCATAGTAGATAGGTGATTGTATCTGGAGGTAACCATGTCCTGGTTACAGCTACATCCAGTGGCGGCATTCAAACTGTTTTACCACTGGTTCGGTGGGCGTGGCTTGGTGGGCATGCTCACACCAGCTGAGACCTGAGAAAGAAGAGAAAAGTGCAGAGGACAGTGGGAAGGCCGATCCTGTGATTTTCTCTTCTTTTTCCCCCTCAGCTGATTGTCTGAGGATTTTTTTTCCTCCTCTCAACTGACCAGAAGAAGCTTTTTTTTACTACCGGTTCGGTTAAACCAGTCCAAACCGGTAGCATACCACCACTGGCTACATCTGTATCTGCAACACTGGATCATGTTCTACACTGTATATATGTACATAAGTGGTTTTTTAAATCAATTTATTTAAAAGTTTTGTATATAGGCTTGCAGCTAGATTATTGTATGCAGAAAGATGGAAAGATTCGGTACTATCCACAATGGTGGAATGATCGCTGAAGATAATAGTACTTGCCAAGATGACTAAATCTACTTCTTTGATCGGAAAACAGACAATAGCTACATTTATTGCTGATTGGAAATCTTGTGGACCTTTTTTGTGTCCATAGACAGGATACATTACAGAAATCTATGCAGGCATGAAGAATCAGGACCAAACACTAAGTTGCAGTTAAGATTTATTGCTCAAGTCTAAATACAAGAGTTTAGTCAATTGATGTCCAGTACGATATTGGCACTAGATAAAAGTTAATGGAATTCAAGAGGGCCTGGATTTGGGCCATTTGTGGGAATGTAAAAAACTCTGAGCTACTGAGTCACTTAACTCCACCTCAGGCTCTGCCTGCTCTTCTCCCACAGGTAGCATCTTGTGCAAAATAATTTCCTAAGTGAGACTCCAGCCACTGCCCTGGAAATAAAAACCAATTACAATAAAAGCATTGTTGGTCCATCACCTTTCAATGAATCGATACATAGACAATTCGCCTCTTAACTGCAGGTGAACTGCAGACCTGTCAGATTTTTCTATCGATTTCACAACCTGGAAATGAAAGGGAAGAGAAGAAAGGACACCATTCTCCCTTTTCCACTGAAAGATCTGTAAACAAAGAGAAGAAAATGAAAGGTCAGGTTTTGATTTAATGTGTGTCTACCTGTGAGGGTGGAAGGGAGAGAGAAATAGCCCTCAAAACAATGCAGAAGTATAGGCTTTGCACAATCCTGCACCAATGCAGGATGGAAGGGGACAACATTTCTGGGAGCTTCAGTTTTCAACTTCAATTTAAAATATAAAGTTGTGGTTTCTGGGAGGTTGTGAAGATAATTGTCAAAGGGTTGGGTGCAGTGCCTAGTGCCACAAAAATTGTTGGGGGGAAAAAAAAGATTCTCATTGCCCGGATTTGATGATCTGCCTTGTTATTGCCAGTCTCTTGTAGCAAATATGAGAAGAAGGAATGGCACTTGCATTCGCTCAAAGCTAGAAGAGATGGTGGATAAAAGTGACAACTGTTATTTTGCTTCAGTCCCCATATCTATGACCTTGAATTTGTTCTGAACTCTTCCTGAACCAGTTTTCCTTTTTTTAAAGGCACGGCTTTCCCTAAAAGAAACAGCAACACCAAACCTCCATTTCCTTAACATACACAGCATTTTCTCCATGTTTTCCTAATATATACGTGTTTATTAATCAAGCAACTTGATTACTAATAATTAACATTAATCAACCGAATCAATAACAAGAACTATATCACCCCAAAACCTATCAATCTTCTGAGTTGAGGTTATCCCTTTCCTTCTATGTGGATGTGAATTCTGGACTGTGTACCCAAACCAGATCAGACAACTGGAGAAATTTCACATGCATGCTTGACATGTGCACAATGTCAAGACATAGGGTTATATACTATCTGGGATTTTATCAGTTCTAGATTTTAATGTTGCTATTATCTTTATCACTTTAAGGACTTTTTTTAAAAAATCCCCAATAAAAGGAAGGGGAATAATATTCACTACCAAAGAAAAATGGTAACCCAGCTCTTTGACAACATACAGAAGCAAACCAGGGAGACCAAAAATGATCAAATGAAGATAATCAGGAATAAATAATAAGGATAATTGATAATAAGAAGGCAACTGTTTTCCTTTCTGAAAAAAAATGAGAAAAGGCTTTGCTGGATTTGCTATCGCAAGAAAATCCTTGTTCGAGTGCAACAGAATTTTTAGAGGCAAGTCTTTATGGTGACAGAGATATATTTTGCAGAACTTGTAAAAACCAAAGGGAATGGAAGTGTAACCCATATCTTGTGGAATTCTCATTAAGATGGTAGTTATTGACTTCCCATTTCTGGGATTTCAGATAAAATATGAGATACAGGCACCCACAGTCCTGTGGACAGCCAAAGTAATAGAATTGTATTTTCTTGGTCAGGAGCAGAAAACAAAAGCAAAGAATATATCATGATAAATTTTGAGTTCTTTTCTCATATACATTTAACAAGCTTCTTTTTTTCTTTTTTCTTTTTTTCCCCAGGAAATCTTTTCTATTAATGGCATTCAAAAATTAAAGAAAAAGAAAAGACAAAATAATAACAAAGAGGGGGATCTACAAAGAAACAAAAATTAGAGTGCCATATGATTATTGTTCTATACATGCATCAAAGTACAATAAATATTTCTATGAACGTCTAAAGATTGGATCATGGCAACTGGACAAAATTTTGTTAATCTGAGACGTTTCATTGCTCATCCAAGCAACTACATCAGTCAGAGCAAAATTAATTAGGCAGAGTCAGAGAGATGTTAGACTGCTACCAATTCTTGCCACATCAACTTCAGGGGTTTCTCCCCCAAATGGCTTGCAATATGTCAATGAAGACTCAATCATGGAGGCCAAAGATGTCTAAAGGTTGATGTAGTTGCTTGGATGAGCAACTAAATGTTTCAGATTAACGAAGATTGGCCCAGTTGCCAGGATCCAACCTTTGGCCTGGATAATTGAGTCTTCATTGACATATTTAAATGAATGAAAGCCATAAGACATTATAATCATCAGTAGATAATATGTACTTATGCACTATTGGTTTTTAGGGTGACAGTAACATTAATTCTGCAGTCCACTGGGTATTTGAGGCCATATGTTTATACTTCCAATGCTGAACAAAATTGTCTTTCGTGTAGTAGATAGAATACAAAACATCTACTTTCTTTGTCCAGATGACAAGTTCTATCTAATAGGAATAAACCTGAAAAGAATATGAATATCTGAAAATATTGGATCTCAAAACTAAGTTAATGCATGTCATTGTTGGACACTATAAAAACAAAAATATTTTTCAGAAGAACTTCTACCAGAAGTGAACCAGAATTCCACAGAACACAATTTTTAGCAATTCTAAGATTCTTACCGTTCCCTTCTGTGCATTTTTGCTTCATCTAAATAAGGTGTTGCCTTTTCTTCCTCCAATGTGTCCAAAGAACTGTAAACAAAGAACTATAAACCATGCAAAAATTGTGGTTAGATTCCCAACCCCATTTCTTTGAGGTCTTTTCAGAGTCCCAACTCTGGAATTTCTTCTCCCTCCTGGACATTGGCTTGGGCTCCAAGCTGTCTCCTACTACACTACACTGCCATCCAGAGGTGGTATTCAGCAGGTTCTGACCTGTTCTGGAGAACCAGTAGTAGAAATTTTGAATAGTTCAGAGAACCGGCAAATCCCACCTCTGACTGGCCTCATCAACCCCATCTATTCTCTGCCTCCTGAGTCCCAGCTGATCGGCTGGGTCTTCTTTGGTTGCCCTGCACAGGAGAACAGAGCTGGAAAGCAGGTTAGTGGGGTGGGGAGGGAAGGGAGATTTTGCAGTATCCTTCCCCTGCCAGGCCCACCAAGCCACACCATGCCTACCAAGCCACACCACACCCACCAAGCCGGTAGTAAAAAAAATTGAATCCCACCACTGGTGTCATCTAAAAGAATAATCTTCTTTTAAAGGTTAAGTCCATGAAGTTCTAAAATTATGGAACTGCTTTTAGGAAGAGGGTGACCACTTGTGGCCTGCTAGAGGCGAAATGGGATTCATTGCATTCAGATGTTCTTTGCTCTAGAAAAGTTTAAATTATGTTAGCCTCGGTTAGTCCTGGTTGGCTGGTTTGTCTACTCAAGAGTCTTTTAAGCTTGACAAAGTATCCTAAACCTGTTCCAATTGTCACATGATTTATTTGATATAACAGTGTAAGCAGCTCAAGAGACTAACTTCGTTTTCTGACAGATTATCCACCCTTGGACAAATATTGCTAGCCTGGGCCCATCACATACTAGTTGTGTTATATTTTAGGGGCTGTTTGGTTTCATTTCAGACTGTGCCTCCATCCACAGGTTACTTTCTTTCTTAGATTTTTTTATGCAAAGACACAGGTTGTTGTTTTTTTCTTCCAAATGGACAATGATGTCTCCTGTCCTTGGGGGTATATTTTGGGAGGTAATGCAAACAGGCATTTTAGAAAATGGGCTGGAGTAGAAGAAAGAAGCAGTGATATTTTTAGCTTGATTTTCTGGCTCCGCAGCTGAATATGGATCAGCCACGCTTCCAACGTATGAAATGCTATGTTTTTATTATAAATTTGAAGGTTGTTTGACTTGGTCCTGTGGTGGCTAAATCCTTATGCCATTTTTCCTATGTTCAGGTTGGTGCTCTCTTTAAATAATCCAATATTTTTATTCCATTTTTAATTGCAGTTTTTAAAAGAGTGCACAAATACATATAAAAAACATAATAAAAACAAAACAGGGAGAAATGAACCTTGCAAACAATCTAAGCATGTCTCCTATATATCAAATAGTACATTTCTTATAATCCTTTCTCTAATTGAAAAAAAAGGATGAGACTCTATTGTAAAATATTATGAAATCTATGCCAAGGGAAACATATTGTGTTGTTTTTGGTTTTTTTTGATTGGTAGGAAAGATTGCCTTTTCAAAAATGGATAAATAGCACATGCCCTTAATTTAATTCTTAATATCCAGAGGAGTAATGCTTTTCCAATTTCTCAAAATAATATTCTTAGCAATTCTCCACACCTGAAATAGACAGAGCTCTTCGAAATCAATCAAATGTCACATTTTTGGAATGTAATGCAACATATCTTTGACATTTTCCCATAAATCTTATACATGCCAAAATGCTGTTCTAAAAAGATGTCAATAACTCACAAGATCAAAGTATATGAATCAATGACCCATCCATGTGAGTGGTAACTCCACATAACTTGGAGCAAGCTGTAACAATACATCTTCATTGAACTTTCTTCTCTGGATGCATCTACCTCTTATAATTTCACTTCATTTCCTTTTTCTGGATTTAAACTAGGAATACCATTATTTAAGGACATTAGTGTGCCCATAAACTCTTTATTTTCCATTATTTCTTGTCTTGCCTTCTGGTGCTTTGGAAAATAGGTTGAACCCCTCTTCTTTGTGGCAGCCCCACAAATATTGGAATATTGGCACAACCTCCCTAGCTACATGACTACCACTTTTTAAAAATATTGTTAAATTGCCGGTAATTAAATAATCATTAAGAGGGGCTGGTACTCTACTGTAATAGTGTGTGGAAATAATCTTGTGAGTCAGAATGAAGAGCCACAGACTGCACATCTATGGTATCATGCAAACGTGCCTCATCTCACAAAAAGAAAAGGGTTGTGGGAAATGTTTCAGAAGAAACACTCCCTAGTTTTATCCAAAGTAAAGGAAGGGATAAGGACTTTCACACTTGGAAGATTCTGTCACTGGAACTTTACAATAAAGACACCATTAGTATTCATGGTTTATGCATCTAATCTGGACTCCCTCACAGGGCTGAGAAAGCAAACTGATGATTTCTAGAAGCATCTTTTACAAGAACTCCTTGAAAAATGAAAATATTTTGTTCGTAAACACATCAACCCACCCAAGAAGGAGAGAAATGAGGCAATATGAAGTTGCGGGGAACCTATGGGAGAGATTGAAACGAGTGTTGGAGGGAAGAGAGTTTACAGTTTGTCTTCTACCAAGTAGGATGT
This sequence comes from Pseudonaja textilis, assembly GCF_049901715.1. Taxonomy (NCBI): domain Eukaryota; kingdom Metazoa; phylum Chordata; class Lepidosauria; order Squamata; family Elapidae; genus Pseudonaja; species Pseudonaja textilis. The sequence goes on from NC_142000.1 coordinate 15,420,312, forward strand.
TTTGTGATAGAGCATGTGTGGTAAAGCCTCTAATTTATAGATATGAAAACTTTTCATCGTAGCTCTTTTTTGAGAACCTCTGTAACACACTCTCCAAATCCCCAAAGTGCCCAACAGTCCAGAAAAAGTTCAGATTTACCTTCCTTGCTACTCTCTTTCTGAGTTTGGTGCTTGACTTTCATGAACCTAGTAGGTGACATCATTCGTGATGGTGAGGTGGGAATTTGCTTTACCAAGCATTACCGAGGAAAAAAACGCTTTCACTAAAATTGGCAACGCAACCCAAAGGTGCTTTTCAAAAGGCAATTGACTTTCTTGGGGTTTTTTTTTTCCTTGAAAACTTTTCATTTGCACTACAAATAACTCCTTCAGAACTGAAGGAATTGCAGATGGCAGCTCTGTCACCTCTTGAATCACTACTTGTGCTGTTAGAGCAGACAAGCATTAAAGCAGCACTTGAGAAGAAGACAAGAGGAAGGAAGAGAGGTTAAGGACTGGAACAGCCCGATGGGACTCTGTGGGATTCAAGAAACATCTGATCTAAATAATAAAATAATAAAGACAATTTTTGCATTTTTCTATGAATATTCTCTGCCACTTACGACTCATGCCCTGGTAATGACATCAAGTCTCAAGCACCTCCAGCAAAAATTAAATTGAAAGGCACTAAAGGAGTGTGACAAAAAGCATAATAATTCTTGGCACTAATTTCACTCTTGATGTTATTTCCCCTCCATGGTGTTCTGCGAGTATTTTTATTGATTGAATTTCTTTGTTTAGTAATTTGATTTATCCCGCTCTCAACACTCAAGGCAATGTCAAGATTTTAAAAATGTAAAAATTAAAATAACTGAAAACCTCAACTGTTCAACTCCATGAATTCCAATGATTGTTAAAATTAAAGCTAATCTTAATTAGCAGTTGTATTCCTGATAAAGGAAAAGCACTTGGATAGAGTGTCCAAGAGCTGAGAGAAAAGAGCTTAGGTGCAATTCCATAAGGAGAATATTCCAGAATATTCCAGGATCTGAGAGAAAAGCAGGCAAGGATATCTGCAAAGTGTGGTTTAAAAAGTCAAGATGGCAGTGGGAAAGTGCACTATGAGTTTTGCCTGTTGTTATGAATGTCACATGTGACCTCTTGACACACACAAAAAAAGGCAGAGCTCTGATCACATGATTGACATCTGCCATCATGACTTATTGGATGATTTTCTTCAGACATCCCTAAATGCAGGAGAAAGCTGTCTCTTGTTATCTTAAAAGATGAACTACTACTACTACTACTGCTACTACTACTTCTCCTCCTCCTCTTCCACTTCCTCCTTCTCTCTTCCAACTACTTCTTTCCCTCTCCTCCTCCTTCTTTTCTTTTCTTCCTCCTCTCCTTCCCCTCCCTCTCTTTCTTTCCTCCTCTTCCTCCTCTCCTCCTCCTCCTCCTCTTTCTCCTCCATCACCACCACCACAATTTTCACAGCAGAAAGATTTGCAATAGGAAAAGTGGCCAAGCCTTAACTTCTTTAGGAACTCTTTAGTTCAATTCAAATCCTTTAAATGATGTAATCAACCTGGTCACAAATAAGAACTTTACCTAGGAGCTCTGTTCCTTGCACCCTAGCAGGCCCTTCTTACACCGCTTAAGACTTCCAAACCCTTTTAAGAGTGGTGAGACATGGTGACTCAGAGCTGTGGTGTGCAGTGGTTAGAGTGTAGTACTGCAAGCTACTTCTGCTGACTGCTGGCTGCAATTTGGCAGATCGAATCTCACCAGGCTCAAGGTTGACTCAGCCTTCCATCCTTCTGAGGTGGATCAAATGAGGACCCAGATTGTTGGGGGCAAGAAGCTGACTCTGTAAACCACTTAGAGAGGGCTGCAAAATACTTCAAAGTGGTATATAAGTCTAAGTGCTATTGCTCTTAAGGGGGAGCCCCAAGTAGAGTATGGTACAGTAGTCAGGATCCAATGTCTTCAGAGCAGGAATAGCCATCACCCAACTGGCTCATTAAGGGGCATCATCCCAACATTCTAGGCACAATGGTACGAACGCTCTCATCCAGTGATGGTATTCTACTGGTTCAGTCCGGTTCTGCCGAGCCGGTAGCGGCAATGAGCAGTGGAGACCAAACTGGGTTCTCTCCACCGCTCTGCTATTGGGCCCACTCACCCACCCGGGCTCCAATACTCACCTTCATCCTCTGCTTTTGAAGAGCAGCTGCTTTGCGCAGCACTGCAGAACGCTGCGCAGCAGCTGCTGAAGGGACTAGGAGAGTGCAGGCTTGCAGGAGGTGAGGTGAAATGTCTCTGCACCTGTGCAAAGTGCACGTTCGGCATGCACATGCACACAAAGGGTGTGCACGCATGCAAAGCACGCCCACCAAGCCACGGCCACTGAAGCGGTGGTTAAACTTTTTGAATCCCGTCAGTGCTTTCATCACATGCATGCAGAATCCGTGGTGGCTCTCCAAGAGTGTAAATGTGCTGTTTCAGGGGAACGAAGTCCACCCCCCCTAAACAAGCTGCACCTTGTCTGGATGTAATCTTGGCTCGTGTTTCCCCATTGAGTCCATGATCGATGGTAGCCAACGTTCTGTCATGCACCAGTTTCGGCTGCTTTTCTTCTTCTCCACAATCCATCAATCGGGCATGATAGCCTGTGATTTATGGCACGTATCATTTCCAACCCAGTCCTGTACATCTTTTTAAGAGGCCAAAAGAACAGGTCCATTGGGGGGAAAAATATGTTGCCATTTCATGCATTTGCTAACAAAGGGGTATTTGCATTATTTACACTTAGCTGAAGTCTCATCCATTATGGCTTTTGTTTCTGAAATGGCACTTTCATGTTCCAGCGTTGCTTGAAGAATTGACAGATGAAAACAGATGCACTTGTTCTGCATTAAGCCAAGTGGGGTGGGGGAGGGGGAAGAGAACTTGCCAGCAAGTGAAACAGATGAATGGCTTCTGAAATGGAGAAAGAAAGCAGTTCATTACCAAAGACAGATTAAGGAAACGACTTCTCTCTTCTCATATCTGCTACTGCTATCCTTATTCTTGCTTGATAGTTTAGATCCTGGATATGTTCTTGTCCGTGGATTGCAATAGCAATAGCACTTAGACTTATACATCACTTTACAGTGCTTTACAGCCCTCTCTAACTGGTTTGCAGAGTCAGCATCCTGCCCCCAACAATTTGGGTCCTCATTTTGTTGACCTCGGAAGGATGGAAGGCTGAGTCAACCTTGAACTGGTTAGGATTAAACTCCAGAAAGTGGGCAGAATCAGCCTGCAATATTGCATTCTAAGGATTGTGCCAGGAAGGAAGGAAGGAAGGAAGGAAGGAAGGAAGGAAGGAAGGAAGGAAGGAAGGAAGGAAGGAAGGAAGGAAGGAAGGGAGGGAGGGAGGGAGGGAGGGAGAGAATAGCAATAGCATTTGGACTTATATACCACAGTCCTTTACATCCCTTTCTAAGCAGTTTACAGAGCCAACCTATTGCTCCCAACAATTTGGGTCCTCATTTTATCCACCTTGGAAGGATGGAAGGCTGAGTCCACCTTGAGCCTGGTGAGATTTGAACTGGCAAATTGCAGTCAGCCAGCAGTCAGCAGAAGTAGCCTGCAGTATTGCACTCTAACCATTGTGCCACCATAGATATGCAACATAAGACAGCTGCTGGGGGTATCATTTCATTTGTGAAACCCACATCTGATTTTCCCAGGTTCAGGTTTTACCCTCACTGGAGTCCTTGGTGCTTTCTGAGCTTGGTTGTTGCATGCAGACATTTCATGACCCTACCAGGTGACATCATCAGTGCTGGGGAGTGTCTGGTTTGCTCTACCAAGTACTACCAAGGGGGTGGGGTGAAAACAAAAATGGAGTTTTGCCCCATTCTATGATCTTTCTTGCCACCATTGTTCAGTGAATTCCTGCAGTCGATAAGTGAGTAACCCTGTTGTTAAGTGAATCTGGCTTCCCCATTGACTTTGCTTGTCAGGAGGTCTCAAAAGGGGGACCACGTGATCTTGGGATATGGCAATGGTCATAAATATGAACCCATTGCCAAGCATCTGAATTTTGATCACATGATTATGGGGAGGCTAGAAATGTCATAACTGTGAACAATGGTCGTGAGTCACTTTTTTCAAAGCCGTTATAACTTTGAATGGCCAATAAACAAACTGGTGTAAGTCTAGGGTTATCTGAATTTTACTTGGACTTAGAATAATGTGGGGGGGGATTTCCCCTACCCCCCAAAAATGATATACATGAGTATATAGCAGATAAAATTCAATTTCCCAAAGTGCTTCAGAAAAACACACACCAAGAGCACAAAATCATGGCATTCTTTATTTATTTTATTTGTTTGTCAAACATGTACAAGATAACAAGAATAGATATGAACATAAACATGAACAAAGGGGGTAAATACAGATAAATGGGGACAGTAAGACAAGGATGGTAGGCATGCTGGTACACTTATGCACACCCCCTTTAAGGACCTCTTAAGAATGGGGTGAGGTCCACGGTAGACAATTTGAGGTGGGAGCTGTGAGGGGTTGAGGCTGTTAACAACAGAGTCAGGAAGGCTGTTCCGGCACTGACCACTCTGTTGCTGAAGTCGTATTTTCTGCAATCAAGTTTGAAACAGTTTACCTTGAGTTTGTATTGATTGTTTTGCCCATGTATTATTGTGGTTGAAGCGGAAGAAGGGCAAGATCTTATAGCAGACAATTTTGTGTACTATGCTTAGATCGGACCTCAGGCGGCGCAGTTCCAAATTATCCAGGCCCAAAATTTCAAGCCTAGAAGCATAGGGAATTCTATGGTGAGTAGAGGAGTAGAGTATTCTTCTTGAGAAATATCTCTGAAGCCGCTCAATCATGTTAATGTCCGATATACAGTGCAGGTTCCAGGCCTATGAGCTGTATTTAAAGCACGGTTGATCTAATCCTACAGATAGGCGCTTGCATTTTCCTGTGTCATTTTGCAGGGGAGAGCCACCGGACTGCCTGATCTTCTAAATCAGGGACACAACCTTCAGCCTATTATAGTTTTCCTTACATTATTTTTTACCAGCGGTGCTGAACCTTTCGCTAGGCCACATCTCACAACCCAGTCAACTTCTCTTTCCTTCAATTGGATTAAAAACTGAAAGGAGAGATGGCAGAGGATTTTCGAGGCATGTCACAGCCTGCTTTTCGGCACGATAAACAGCCTGCTTTTTCTCCAAGGGCTTCAAGGTGATCTTCATTAAATTCCTTCCTCCCATTTTCTCCAGGACATCTCCGTGAAGAAGGTTGGGTTGAAGGTCTTGCCTGGTTCAATGAGACTGGGAGGGAGGGAGGGAGTGTTGAACTCAGTCACGGTCCTCAAGGCATCGCATCAGCTGATACCACCATTCATGCTAAATGTGCGAACAGCATCATGTCTAACTGGACTCAATTTTATTGAGAAGTGCCATTCAGTTTCGAGACACTTGATCTCCTGAGAATCCTGCAGGCTTTTGTTGCAGAAATGCAGACTTTTAATGGGGCATTTAACGTGGCAGCCTTGGATCACACATTCAAGTGTCTTACAAACAATTCCAACACCAGTTTTCTCGCCCTTATAAATGTGTCTACCATCCACACCGGTGGTGGTATTCTACCCAGTTCTGGCATACCGGTAGTGCCAAAGATCAGCGGAGACCGAACCACTTGTCTCTGAGGAGCTGCTGTTGGGCCTACCCAATTCCCATTCTAACCTTTATTCCCTGCACAGCATAGAAAATTGTCACATGTCAACTGATGAAGCGACAGGGAGACTGCAGGATTGCAGGAGGAGAGTCAGAAAGCCTCTGCGCCTGTGCAAAGTGCGCGCATGCGTGCAAAGCACACCCACCAAGCCACGCCCACCAAACTGGTGGTAAACTATTTTGAAACCCACCACTGATCCACACCTATGTTGCAAGGACGGATTCTGAATTAAAGCAATAACTCAGACAGGAAAAAAAGCAAAAAATTAATTTACGGGAACATCATTAAAGCATCCAACCCTAATTCCTTTGCCATTTTTTTTCATCTTTGGTAAAGAAAGGTGGTTTAAATTCAGCAGCTGTTTTGCTTTCGTTTCTTCTCAGTTTGAGCCATGAGCAGCTTCAGTGGGAACGATGTGAAGTATCAGCAACTTCTCTGCTTCCCACTGAAAGGAAGAGAGGAAAGAAGATTAACTTGTACTAATCAAAAAATATCTTGTATTATGAAGAGCCCTGATGTGGTTATTGCAGGCAAAATTTGCCAACAGCCGGGAGTTTGATCCTGACTAGCTCCAGGTTGACTCAGCCTTCCATTCTTCCGAGGTCAGTAAAATGAGGACCCAGATTGTTGGGGGCAAGAGGCTGACTCTGTAAACCACTTAGAGCACCTTGTAAAGGGCTTATAGGGTGGTTTTTAAGCCTAAGTGCTATTGCTATTATTAACTCGTGGTGGATTCTGCATTTTGTTTTAGGATTTCTTTATATGCATTGGGAGTATTGAAGTATTTTACTTTTTCTGTAGATTATAACAAAGACATGTTCTTTTTCTACTTTCCTTGATAAATTGTTGATCAAAGCGAATATAATTTTAACTTGGTGACCCAGAGGTAAGAATGCAGCATCGCAGGCTGATTCTGCTCACTGTGTGGAGTTTGATCCTGACCAGCTCAAGGCTGACTCAGCCTTTCATCTTTCCAAGGTCGGTAAAATGAGGACCCAGATTTTGGGGGCAAGAGGCTGACTCTGTTAGAGAGGGATGTTAAGTACTGTGAAGCAGTATATAAATCCAAGTGCTATTGTTCTTATTGTTTCTCCCTTCCTCCCTCCCTCCCTCTCTCCCTCCCTCCCTTCCTTCCTGGTGCAATGGTCAGAATGCAGTATTATAGCCTAACTCTGCCCACTGTCAAAAGAGTTCGATCCTGATGGGATCAAAGTTGATTATTAGGAGATTATTAGTTTGTGTAACTATGCACCGTATAGGTAGTCCTTGACTTGCTAGCATTTATTTAGTGACCATTCTGAGTTACAATGGCACTAAAAAATGGAGATTTATGGCCCAGTTTTGCACTTACAACAAGCATCCCCATGGTCACAGGGTCAGAATATGGGTGCTTGGGCAACTGGCATGTACTTATGACAGTTGCACAGTCCTGAGGTCATGTGATCACCATTTGTAACCTTCCCAGTTGGCTTTTAACATGCAAAGTCAATGGGGAAAAGGAAGCCAGATTCGCTTAACGATTGCATGATTCACTGAACAACCGCAGGGATTTGATTAACAGAACGGTGGCATAACGGTCATAAAGTAAGGCAGAATATGCCAATTGCATTCTTTTTTCTGCTTTCCTTCAGAAATCCAAACAACTGCTAGAGGGCAGCAAAGAAAATTTCCTGCATCGAGAGGGGGAGAAAATTAAGGAGGAAGACAGCATGAATTATTTCTGAGGACTCACAGTGCCGTGTAAGTTTGTTTTTATAGCTGAGGGCACATCGACGTTGCAGTAGATTGGATGTTGGTTTAGCTAGTAAATTCAGCCCTCAAGCTTGTTCTTTGTCTGGCTTTTCAGGCAGACTGTTTGCTCTATAAAGACGGGGTGAGCGGGTGAGTTGTGGTATATTGCTTGCCTTATTCTCTCCCTCCCACCAAATAATAGCAAGTGTAAACAAGACAGATGGGGACAATAACAGAATAACAGAGTCGGAAGGACCTTGGAGGTCTTCTAGTCCAATCCCTTGCTCAAGCAGGAAACCCTACACCACTTCAGACAAACGGTTGTCCAATCTCTTCTTAAAAACTTCCAGTGTTGGAGCATCCACAACTTCCGGAGGCAAGTTGTTCCACTGATTCATTATTCTAACTGTCAGGAAATTTCTCCCTAATTCTAGGATGGATCTCTTTGATTAGTTCCCATCCATTGCTTCTTGTTTTGCCTTCAGATGCTTTGGACCTCCTCCTCCCCCTCCTCCTCCTCCTCCTCCTCCCTCCTCCTCCTCCTCTCCTCCTCCTCCTCCTCCTCCTCCTCCTCCTCCTCCTCCTCCTCCTCCTCCTCCTCCTCCCTCCTCTTCTTCTTCTTCTTCTTCTTCTTCTTCTTCTTCTTCTTCTTCTTCTTCTTCTTCTTCTTCTTCTTCTTCTTCTTTTCTTTTTCTTCTTCCTCTTCTTCTCCTTCTCCTCTCTCTCTCTCTCTCTCTCTCTCTTTCTCTCCCTCTCTCTCTCTTTCACACACACACAAAATTCTTCCAAGAATACATCATTCAAAGAACATTTGAACCTAGCCATGAATATACATGAGGCTCTCATTTTTCCCATCGATGTAAGATAAGCAAGGATGGCCTGCTGAGAACAAAATAGCTGGGTGCCCAGTTTGCTGTACGATCAATGTTCAAAAAAACTAGGTTTGGAAAATTCACTGTGCAGTGCTTCAGCTGATGGGAGTTCTCTTACCTAAAACGAGCCCACCCATCCACCCAGGAGAATTTTCAAAAGTACTAAAACAAGATGTGTGATACAATTAAAAGTAACATTTTTCTCATCAGAGCCTCCCTGTGTATGGCTGAAAAAGCTGACGGGGGCATGATCTACAGCCTCAGGCGTTACAAAGGAAGAAATGGTTGTAAAAAGCAAAGGAAAGAAACCGCATTGGGCGATTAAATAACGGTAGGCCAATTCTTTCATGGGAATCAACAAAGGATTACAAAGTAGAGAGCAAAGGCCTTTGAATTGAGCAGGGTGCTTGTTTGGAATTACTGATAAGCAAAAATGAAGGGAGGGATAGGGAGAAAGAGTGGTACTGCTAAGGCGGCTGCGAAGGGAGGCTAGCTATTTTTAATACAGAGAGGAGGGAAGAGGATTTTCCAGGCATTGTTGGGTTAGCAAAACTGCAAAATATTTCCTCCCACACAAATATCCGCACATAGAGAGAATTTTGAATAGAACCAAAGACAAATAAAATAGCAACGGCAGGAGAAGTTTGGTCCACAGAAGGTGTGGATGCTCCATCATTGGAGGTTTTCAAGAAGAGATTGGACAGCCATTTGCCCTGAATTAAATCAAGTACAGGTAGTCAGGGGTGGGATTCTACCTGGTCGGACCGGTTCTATAGAACTGGTTGTTAGGATTCTGCCCAGTTTGGAGAACCGGCAAATCGCGCCCCTCCCCTCCACGCCCGCTCACTCCTTACCTGGCATGCGCACCATCCAACTTGCCCGCTAAGTTGCTATTTTTCCTTTTTTCCCCCCAACCATCAGCTGTTCTGCTGTGCCAGGAGATTTAGATTAGCTAGAAAGCAGGAAATCACTGGATTTCTTGCTTTTTAGCTAATCTAAAAGCAGAGCTGAACCTTCCTTAGGACTGAAGCTTCTATTTTTCAGTGCAGACTCAGGTAGCAGATTGCAGAAAGGTAGATCTCTAAGTGAATCTGTGATTCTGTGAGCAACTCAATCTGCCTGCTTGCTTTGCCTGATTTGGGGTAAAAATTGAGAGTTATTGAGGCCACTTGTTGGTTTATCTGTGCCCTCAAATCAATGGTTTGGAGTGGAGGAGTAGAGAAAATAGACTGGTGCAGATACCTTTTACCATTACCTTTCAATACCTTTTATTTATTTGTCAAGCATGTATTAGATAACAGATATAATTAGAACATAAATACAATTACATGAAATGGGTACGAATAAAAGGGGACATTAGGACAGGGACAGTAGGCATATTGGTGCTCTTATGCACGCCCCTTACAGACCTCTTAGGAATGGGGTGAGGTCAACAGTAGACAGTCTAAGATTAAAGTTTTGGGGGTTTGAGGAACAGACCACAGAGTCAGGTGGTAGTGCTTTCCAGGAATTGACCATTCTGTTGCTGAAGTCATATTTTCTGCAATCGAGTTTGGAGCAGTTTACCTTAAGTTTGTATCGATTGTGTGCTCGTGTGTTGTAGTGGTTGAAGCTGAAGTAGTCATTGGCAGGTAGGACATTGTAGCAGATAATTTTATGTACTACGTTTAGGTCAGACCGAAGGCAGCATAGTTCCAAGTTGTCCAAGCCCAACATTTCAAGTCTGGGGGCTTAAGGTATTCTGTTGCGAGCAGAATATACAAATAAAAACAAACAAACAAACAAAACAATAAACAAATAAATAAAGCAAGCAAGCAGATACAAATGTTTTCATCTGTGCTATAGAATCGTCAAAACAACGGGTCCCTATTGGAGGAAACCAGAGTTTAAATAGCATCAAGATCGGAAGGATGTTCACCTCATCTACCCAGCAGGAAAGGGGAGCGGGGGGCAGGGGGAAAATCTGTAGAAGTGGAGAGGGGAAAAGTAGCTCAAATAAATTACAGGGTTTGTTCTGTTATTGTCTACTTCCCAATGAATTGCTCTTTCAGGCCAACAATAGAAGTTGGAATAACAAGAAGTTGGAATAACTCTTACAGTTTACAGTCTCTTCATCCTTATCCCTTCATTAAGTTTTACTGTCAAAAGGACAGCAGCTGTAGCCCTGAAAACTGACCAGGAGAGACGCTTCATAAATCCCACCTAACACCCCACCACCACCTCCTTCCTTTCCAGATGTCTGGCTTGCTTGCTGTTTAAGAAGCCTGTCCTTGTAGTGAGACGTGCACTTGACATGCCATTTGATCTCATCTGCAGAAGCTCTTTCCCCCACCCCCCACCCCTCATTCATGGCAGAAGCTTGGAGGGTCCCCCTTTCAAAGTCTGGCTCCGTTTTGACTGCCATGGATCAGGCCTGCTAACCTTTAATTGAAAGCCAGAAACTGCTGCGTCTCCCTTTAGGATATAAGTGACAGCTTCATTCTGGTCCCAGCTGGCACTTTAAGCTGTGTGCAGAGGCACTTGCTCGTTTACTCTCCAGCCGAAAAGGAAATCCAGCAAGATGGAAAGGCTGACAGCTCTTGTATCTCTCTCTCTCTCTCTCTTATTTGCTGCAACGGGCAAAGGCAAGTTTAAGCGTTGATGCCTTGTCAAACCTCGACTTTGCCAAGGGGGTCATTAAACAACTTAGAAATCATAAAATGGGAATTAAAACACCACGGAAATATCAACAGGCTCTGAGAAGCCGCGCCTCTGAGGTTCAGCAGCTTGTTTTCTGTGCACCCAAGAGTCCCTCTCTTAAGAACCGTGGCCTGACAGAGAAAATGTGGACCCTTTGAGGTAGTCAGGAGAAGAAAGGTAACAATGAATGCTACCTCTATCTTTATGTAAGGGTGCAGTAATAGAAACTTGCAAATCTGAAAATATTTCTCCCCTCTTTTTCTTCTGAAAACTAGGGAGGGTTCCTTCTGAGATGTTTTCCACACAGTCTTTCCTTCTGTGGGCTGAGATACCTTTACAAAGAGTTTGTATAGTCTGTGGTTTTTCCTCCTGTCTCACAAGGTCATTCTCACATACCACCACAGGAAAGGAATTCCATCATTCTATCATCTATCTATCATCTATCTATCTATCTATCTATCTATCTATCTATCTATCTATCTATCTATCTATCTATCTCTATCTATCATCTATCCATCCATCCCCTGTCTGTCTATTTATCTGTCTGTCTATCTATCTATCTATCTATCTATCTATCTATCTATCTATCCATCATCTGTCTGTCTATCTGTCTGTGTATCTATCTGTCTATCTATCTATCTATCTATCTATCTATCGATCGATCGATCGATCGATCGATCTATCATCTATCCACCCATCATCTATCCATCCATCCATCATCTATCCATCCATCATCTGTCTATCTATCTGTGTATCTATCTAGTTATCTATTTAGCTATCTTTCATCTATCTATCTATCTATCTATCTATCTATCTATCTATCTATCTATCTATCTGTCATCTATCCATCCACCCATTATCTATCCATCCATCCATCATCTATCTATCCATCCATCCATGATCTGTCTGTTTGTCTGTCTGTGTATCTATCTATCTATCTTTTATCTTCAATTATCTCTACAGTATCTATGTAACTCTCTCTATTTGTCTGTATGTCTACCTCTCTATCCATCCTTCCATCCAGCCATTTATAACATTCTTTTCCTATTCATTATTGAGCTCAGTCCCAAAGTGAAGAGAATAATAATAATTGTCATGTCAAAGGACATCTCAAAAAGTATGTAGAAAAATTATATAGCGCTTCACTAAAATAAAAGTCGCTAATTAAGCAAAAGGTTTACAGGTTTATATATTGAAAACCTTCATTCCAAAAAGAAAGTACATTCATATGCAGCACTCATGCAAGGAAGGCATTCCCTCCCCAGTGATCTATAGTTTAATTATTCATCTTAATCTAAGTCAGCCAGTTTTGTGTTATGGTTAAGGCATCGGGCTAGAAACTGGGAGACTGAGAGTTGTAGTCTTGCCTTGGGCACAGAATTAGTTGAGTTACCTTGGGCCAGCCACACTCTCTCAACCCTAGGAAGGAGGTAACGGCAAACTAGTTCCAAAATATTGCCAAGAAAAATGTAGGAACTTGCCCAGAAAGTCATTTGGAATGCTTGGAATCTTAAAAATAAATATTACTAATCAATGCTTTGAGAGGCTTATTCTTTAGATCAGATCTGTTGCCTACAGAGCAGATTTCTACAAGAGATTGACAGTTTGGAAGTTCGGCACCCGTATCTCATATTACTATCCTCCGTGAAGAATTGCCTTAGAGCTAGGTATGAAATTAAATACTGAAGCAAGAGAGCATCTGAGACTAGAAATATATCCATATTTAACAATAGATAGGATCAGATTAAAATGGGGTAATTAAAACGCTCTAGCACTGGTGGGCATTTCAATTCTGATGTTTCTCCACAAGTTTTAGATTTATAAACATATAAAAACACCTCTGCTTATAATATTCTGCTACCCAAGTAACCAAGCATTTTGCCTCAGTCTAAAAGGCATTTTAAATCAAAGTTAGGGGTTTGGAGACAGAAAGTCTGGTCATTTGGGATAATCTAAAGCTTTGTTTATCACGGTGATAATGAATTTGCTGAAAAACAAAATAAAAATCAGAGGAAATGCTTTGCGGTCGATATTTTTTTCTTCTTTAGTTTCTTTAACATCTAGGTACATAAAATAAAGTGCAGGTTTTTCAGAAGCAATGGTAATTATTTTACAAGCTGGGTTAACAGTAAAGTTGGAGATTATATTAGTAGAGTACTTTCTTTATCAAATATTTTTCCCTTACAATTAATAGGGATTAAAGGTACTTAATATCTGCTGATTCAAAATTAGTCTCCTGAACGCATTGAAGATAGCACTTAGCAATAGCACCCCCATAGTTCTTTATGGCACTTTTTGAGCAGTTTACAAATGTCAGCATATTTCTTCCAACAATCTGGCTCCACATTTTACCAGCCTCGGAAGGATGGAAGGCTGAGCCGGTGAGGATCGAACTCCTGGCAGTGAGCAGAATTAGCCTGCAATACTGCATTCTAACCATTGCACCACCATAGCTCAGATCCTGACCAGCTCAAGGATGAATCAGCCTTCTGTCCTTCCAAAGTGGATAAAATGAGGATCCAAATTGTTTGGGGCAACAGGCTGATTCTGTATAGTGCTTAAAGAGGGCTGTAAAGCACTGTAAAGCAGTATATAAGTCTAAAGGCTATTGCCCTCCCTCCTTCCCTTCCTTCCTTTCTTCCATGGAGGCATCGTGGTTAGAATGCCATACAGCAGGCTAACTCTACCCACTGTCAGCAGTTCAATTCTCACCAGACTCAAGGTTGACTCAGCCTTCTATCCTCCCGAGGTTGATAAAATGACGACCCAGATTGTTGGGGACAAGAGGCTGACTCTGTAAATTGCCTAGAGAGGGCTGTAAAGCACTATGAAGTGATATATAAATCTAAGTGCTGTTGTTATTGCAATCCTCAATTATCACCTTTGTTTAGTCTTTCAAGAAAGTATCCTTGGGGGAAGAAAAAGAAAAGTATAGGGAAAGGCCAGGTGGCACTACTTTGATAGGATGTGAGCTATTGTTTTTCCCAAACAAACAAACAAAAACCAACTCAACCCCACCCAGTATTTTCACAGAGTACAGTTTAAAAGAAATGGGCCTTTGGAAATTGATTCTTCTCTTGAGACAAATTACTTTGTGTACTGAAATCAACACTTTTGCAGAAAGTAATGGACCATCACAGTATATGAAAAACACAATTAACAGGAAAAAATACATTGACATAAGAGAGACGTGAAAAGGCTATTTGTTTTCGAGCACTGATCCTTTGTCTTTCTCACACTCCCATCAAATAAATAAATAGGGAGTATTAATTGCTAAAAGGTTTCTCAAGCTTAAAAAAAATTGGAAATTGAGTGGAGGATCAATACATAATGAACTCTGCATAGGAAGAAGGTGTTGGAAGCACGCTGAAACTAAGAAAAGGCTACATATATGAAATATTCATTTAAGTGTAAGTTTCAAATGCTAACACTCTGAATATTCTCACCTGATCAGATTGTGAGAGGAAGACAACTGTCTCTCAGTTATATTCAGTTCAAAAGTCATCCGTATCTTTCCACCAACCAGAATGTATTGCGGAAACAAGAAACAGATCTATTACTGGAATATAAATGTGCAATATTTCAAGCCAATTAGAAGCTTGCTAACAAACATGAAGGCTGCAAAATAATTATGCCTGTTAACTTAAAATAGACACGTTTATAAATGGCATAAACCAAGGGGTTGGTCATGTTTTCAAATGCTGGGATCAAAATGAAATAAAAAAAGAAAAAATATAAGAAAAAAAAATATTATAAGAATTTTTAGAACTACGGTGCTTTGTTGTGTTAAAAGTATATTTATGTTGCTCATCACTGAAGATGTTCTGTATCACAGATGGCACAGAAATCTTTTAAACAAGCAAACAAACCTGTTTTTGCTATTACCTTTGCGCAGAACTACCATAACAGAAGAAATAATGCAATAAAGCTCTCTTAAGATTTATATTTATTTGGGAAGAGAACTTGTAACAAGACACCATTTTAATGTTTTGCCTCTAAATGAACTCTTCCAATTTTCGAACTTTCGGTTGACTTTCTGTGATAAATTATCACTTCCTTTTCTAAATTCTACAGTTTAATTGTGCCTTCTCATTAAAGGACTCCTCAGTCACTGGCTGTTTTCAAGTCATGGTTAGAGTTTCTACCATTCTATGACTCCAGACAGCAACCAAGTGGTGATTAACCCTCTGATCCTAGTTGAACTCACTTTGATAGGCCATGGCGGCACTTAAAATGAAGGACAATCAAAAAGAGGCTAAGTGGAAAAGTCACGCATAAAAGTTCAGAGTTGCAATGGGTTTGCAGAAAAGTGTCTTAGATGGTGTGTGAGGATGTTCGATTGGGATTTTACATCTCATGTCCCCATTGTGAACATTGCCCATCATTCTGGGAAGGACAAAGCACCTTGAAAGGCAGTTCTCTGCATCCATTCAAGATCAGACCTTAACAGAATTTCCGCCCCTTTCAAAAGCTAAAACTCAAGGCTCTGCAGACATGAGTCTACATCACATACTGTATTATGTATTTTAAAAAGATTTCTTTTGGCTCATATGGGATCTCACTATGGCTAATTATTCTTTCTTCCCTCTGTGAAATGATATATATGCCATAATCATGCAATGGACTCTGCAAAAGATGTTTGATCATTGATGGGGGAAAAAATATATACGGTGAGTGATTGTTCCATTTGTAAAAGATATGAGCCGTCCTTAAATTGGAGGGCAATTGGCTCTTGTGTCCCAACTGTCCTTGAAACATTATTGGGTGTCTTCTGAAATGTTGTCAGCCTTGGAAGTCATCTTTTACTTGGAAGCTTCGAGGCTGCCACATTTAGTGCCTGGGAATTTGGGAGGGGGGGGGTTTCATAGAGAGGTGGAAGATTAGACTCAACAACATTCTTTCCCAGAGCGTCAAGGACATGTTGCCTTGCACCTGGAGAGGAGTGTCTGGAGGGATGTCTCCAGTTGGGAAGAAGTATTGATTGGGTCATGTGATGGACTGATGGGTGAAGGGGATGGGTCTTTGATTTCTCTTTTGGGAAGGGAAAACCCAGAACTCTCCGATTCAGGTTTTCCCAGATGTGCCAATATGACAACTCTTACAAAGTGGAACTTTGAGGAAATGCTTGTCTCAGAGTTTATTGGTTTGGAGTTGGTTAGTTGGAACACTGACAAATGTGGTGGTACATCAAATGCCACCTGCATTTTTTCTTCTTGAATAAAAAGACTGTACCTAAGCATATACTACAGTTTCAACACTTCTGATCCTGACCTACTTCTGGGAGTAGCCATGATGATAACTCCATGCTGGGAGAGTGGCATGTATGCCATCTTTCTATCAGAAGGAAAGGGAGGATATGAAAACAAGAATTCAATTAAATATGCACTGATGAATCCTACCAAGCTGCACTGCTCAAGGACCACCATTGATCTTAGCAAGCTGGGCCCATTTTACTAACTGGCCGCCTTCAGTTCTAGTAAAAGTAGATCTGCTAGGAACTGAATCTGTGAGCAGAAGAAGTTTTTATCTTAACTGGTGTGTAGGAATGATATGAAAGAAACTCTCCATTTCTCAAATTGACAGTAAAAATGCTTTTGGATTCAGGAGAGTAATTAACAGCCTGGAGCACAAATCTCTGAACACCAAAACATCATTTCAGGTAAACATCAGCTGATTCAAAGTGATATTGATCTCTCGGCATTGAATCTTCTGCTTAGCACTTTTCTATTACTGCTCTGGGCCCTTCCCATTTTAAACCTATCTGTTGCATAGTCTTAATTCCCATCAGTAAACAGATAAATATATAGGATAGGCTGTTGCTGGAAGTAATAACAGCCATTATTTGTTTATTTGTAAAGCAGGTTAACAGATCACTTTCAATTCATTTTGTACGCTATCCTCTGCAAAGATGAGTTGTAAGCTCATGAGTGGATATTCCAGCTTGTAGGACTCTCAGTTTTAATACGTGAGCAGAAATTATCTCACAAAAGGAGTTACCAAGACAGGACCTAATTGGGACATGAGTAAGAGATTGCCAGAACATCCTGAAGATACAGTAAAAAAAAAAGATGATGGCAAACCACTTAGGTATGTAATAGTGGTCAAATAAATTAATTCTTGTCCAGCCCAGCCGAAGAATGACATAGAACAATCCAGCCAAGTTCAATTCTTTATTTGCTGACATCCAATAGACAGAATCTTGCCAGAATAAAGCAATTCTTCTCTTATCTTAATGGATGTACTCTGGCAGGTTGTAGGGAGTGGCTATCCTCCAAGAAAAGGAAACAGCATTAGAAGATCAAGAAACAGTTGATATAAAGCAACTGTTTTTTGCTTGTTCTACAAAACAAACACCAATGAATGCAAAGCTGATGAAGGAGGTGAGACCAGGATGAACTTAAGGTAGGCATCAAATCAGTCTTGAGTCTCCTTGCACTCACACAAGAGATCTAAATCCAGCCCATCCTGAATTTCCAGACTCTTATCTACCACCAATTTGCTTTAACCATTAGTCATTCAAATTCTTGTAAAGAGTTTTATCATGCAATAAACCCTTATATTCATTTGAACTGCCTGGGTTTTCTGATTTCCGTACTTGACATTTGACCCTTTCTTCAGCATTGGTGATAGGACTGCATCTTCCTCCACCAACAGCAACCTTTCAGATATCAAAACATCTGGAAGATATACCATATCATTCATAGGCATCTCTTCTAATTATTTCCTAATATCTCTGTGACCTAAGACAACCCCTTGATTCGGGTCATATCAGTCTTGCTGGAGAGATTCAACTTGAAAGGCGTATCTTAAAAAGTTTTACAATTGAATTATTGGGGTCTTGCAAATGAAAATCCGTCTGGAATGTCTGTATAAACTAAACAATGGTAATATCTAGAATGCATGTGTACATCTAAAATAATCTTTTTCCAAAGTCACTTGCACATAAAACCACTCTATGCATGACAGTACATCTTTGAAATCCAAGCCTCTATTTATTTTCAGTCTTTCATTGCCCTATTTTAACTGTTCCATGGACTTAAAAACATCACTGATGGACAGTGATTTCCCTGAAGGCATCTACATTTTATTTATATGACAGTGATGCAAGTAACTTCAGAGATCTCGATCAGTGTTCTGGATTTCTATTTACAGCATCAAGCTTAGGCATCAAGGTGTGAATCTTCTTCAAAGGAAAAACAGAAAGTGTCACATTGTAACTGTGTT
Source organism: Pseudonaja textilis (assembly GCF_049901715.1). NCBI lineage: Eukaryota > Metazoa > Chordata > Lepidosauria > Squamata > Elapidae > Pseudonaja > Pseudonaja textilis. Next base: position 15,438,551 of record NC_142000.1, read on the forward strand.
ATGTTCGATGCGCTCTTCTCCCTTGGAAAACATTTTATAATTTTTATTATAAAAATGAAAGGAGAACAGAAGGCATTAAGCCTATATTGCGATATGATAATCATTAAGTGCAATCAACTGTTCTCTAAAAAGAAAAAAAGAAAGCTCTGTGGTCAATAGTGGGATGAACAATATCTGACAAAATGAACTGCCTTCCCCAGTAATCTCTTCTCGGCTCAGCAGATATCTGAGCATTTGCAACCAGAAAGTGAAGTGGATGGTTGCTTAGATATACACCGAAAGAGTGCGCAAGAATATACATTGTCTTCATTATCTGTTAAAAATTGCCAATCAGGCTGCAAAAAATTTTTTAAAAAAATATCTGAAATGAAATCCTTTTAAGGCACATTTTGAAGGTCAATCAAAATTAAGTGGTTCTTGAAAAAAGCATCAATTCTGTACAGCTAACAAAATAGTTTGAAGCAGCATGATTTTCCCACATCCACAGTAAATCCTTCTCTGTTGAGTTTTCCCCCAAGAACATTACACATACACATATTTTTGTGCATACATGAATATATATATGTATGGTATTTAGCTTTGTTCATACATATAAATACCATACATATAAATATCCACGAAAACTTAAGAAAATGAATATATATATGTAAATACCCGAACAAAGCTAAATACCATACATATAAATACCCGTGAAAACATAAGGGACCATGTGTGTGCATGTGTGTGTGTATCTCTATCTATCTATCTATCTATCTATCTATCTATCTATCTATCTATCTATCTATCTATCATCTATCTATCCATATAAGGTACATCTGCTTGTCAGTTCCACAACAAGAATAGCACATGATAATCCTTCCAAGCTGCATTCTTTATTGTTTCACACCTGTAGACAAAATCATGTCAGGCTGAGGACTCTACTACCTATATTTACTACATACTGTGTGAACTATTAGAGAGATGGCGTCTTTGCCTTCTTTCTCTCACACATGGTATCTCGTCTGGGTTGCCTCTTACTCCTCTGAAGCACACCCCTTCCCTCCTGAGAACATACCTCCTCACCACATTCCATCAAGGGTGAGAGATACTGACTGGCCCGAGGTCATCTGATGCTTCAGGAGGGACTTGATACTTGAGCCAAATGGTATACCCTCCTAAATGTTGTTAAACTACAAATACTGATCACTGGCCATGCAGTCCAAAGGTTCTGGGAGCCTTTAGCAACATCTGGCAGTCTGCCCCTTGGTCTAAGCATTATCCCTTCCCAAACTTAAAACATCCCACTGCAAACATGCTATAATTGTATAATATTGCCATAATGTATCTTTCAGCGCAACTAAAAAGGCTTGGTAAATGAACAAACACTGCTCTTGTTCTCCATTGGCATGTTGGTAGAAGTCCAAATGATCAAGGTTGCCTGGTAAATGTCCCTGAAAACATTTAAAATATTCCTGAGTTTAATAATAAATGTTGTGGAGGCTGGCCAGGTGCATCTCCGTTTCCTTTACTGAACATTTGCCACTAAATGTTGCCATTTTTCAAGGAGAAAACTGGCGATAAGCAAATTCTGTTCAACCCTAAAATAGAACAAAAAAGAACATTGCATCTAGCCCAGGAATCCTTTCCTTGAAATCAGACTATGTACAAGGAAACATGAAAATCTGCGTTCAACATAAAGTAAAGATAAAGGTTTCCCCATCTGTCATGTCCAACTCTTGAGCTCATTTCTTAGCTGAGGGAGCCTGCATTGTCCAGAGACATTTCAGTGGTCATGTGGCTAATATGGCTATATGATAAAGGTGGACGGAATGCTGTTACCTTCCCAGCGAAGTGGTATCTATTTATCTACTCTCATTTGCATGATTTTGAACTGCTAGGTGGGCAGGAGCTGGAGCAAGGAATGGGAGCTCACCCCATTATGCAATGCTTGGATCTTCAACCCAGCCTGTCAACTTTCCAACAGACAAGCTGAGCAACTGAGCCGTCGTGCTCCCGCAAATAGAATACAATTAGTCCTTGACTTACAATCCCAACTGAGCCCAAAATTTCTGTTGTTAATGGGAACTCACCCTGTCATGCAGCACTCGGGTCTTCAACCGGGTCTGTGAGCTCTCCAGCTGACAAGCTCAGCGTGTTTAACTGCTGAGCCAACGTGCACTGATGTTTTCAATAATGTTATCATCGCACAAAGAGCTATCATCGAATGGGAAGTCATAGCTCACGTTCCATTTCCCCTTCCCAACGAGTGTTCTTCAGCTTGATTGCATTGAGTGTGGTTAAACCTTTGGCTGCATGGCTCTGTCATAACCTTTGGGGTATCTCTCCCCGTTCCTCCCAAAGTAGACATTTAATTAACTTTACAGCTCTGAAACATAGTCTGTGTCTCAAATAAATATTCATGCTTATTAGAACATTGTAAGAGGATTCTTTTTAATATTCAGAGTTTCTCTCCTTGGACACTGTAGTTTAATGAAACAGCACTAGGAGCGGGGGGTTTACTGAGCTATCAATGGAGGGTCTTGCAAAGAAAAGATGCCACTCGCCCCTTTCTTCTTTGAGGAGTTGTAATCTGTGATTAACCTTTCCGCTAAGCATGCTACAGCAATCAGACTATTTCTGTTTTGTGATGTAGCATTCTTCTCTTCCATAATTGCTGCCATCTTCTCAGTCTCTCCACGAATTCTGTAGTGGGATGCAAGAACTATAAGGAGACTCAATTGTTTGTAGCTGACACAGGGGTACTGTGATTTATAAAGAGAGAAAAGGGTTGGACAAATAGGAAAGGCAGTTTACACTGTTAACGCTTGAAAAGTGCTTTACTCAAGTAAGTCTTGCCAATGTCAAATTGGGCACACCTGCTCCATAGGAAAGAACATCCCTTGACTCCATAGAGTTTCGAGAAAAGGTACTTTTACTAGAGATGCTGAGCGCAGTGTGAGCGAGGCAAGCTCTGAAGAAACCGCATGAAAATCATAAATTGAAAGTAACCCCCAAGGTCCAAAACCCTCCCCCCTGGGAGAGTAATCCAATCAAATCCTGTTCCATAGTTTTGGGAACCCGGTGTGTCAGGCGCCTCTGTAAATTCCTTTCCCAGGACCGGCGTCCTTTAAATCAAACTAGAGGCTTGCTCTGTACAACTTTCTGCGGAGTATTGCTTTCTTGCTATGTTTTAGTTTACAATAGTTTAGATTGTTTACCTGTCAAAATTGGAATGGCAGTAATGAAAATTAAACTATTGGTAATTATATCTGCAATTTTTTGTGTGTGTTTAACAACACTACAATTTTTCTAATTCTATATTAAGAGTTTGGCTATGCTACAAAACAAAGTAAGCTCTGTTTTCAATACGCTCACCGTATCCTAGCAACATGGCTCTGGAACATTTGTGGCGGGGGGGGGAGTGGAGTTCTCAAAATATATATTTTTAAATACTTTTTTTTTTCCTTATAAAAAATGGATGCATCATGCAATATTCACATTAATGGCTCCAGAGCCAAGAAAACCATATAGATTTTCCTAAGCAACATTGATGTGATTCTTTTCAAGAAGCTGAGAAAATAAACAAATAATTATGGCATGGCAAAATGCTAAACCGATATAAAACAATAATAAAATTGTGGGGGTACACAGTGACGATCGCTGTGGGGATAAATGCGTCCCCTTTGGTGGGGAAACGAGATGGTGTTCCATGCAGGCAGTCAGCCCTGGGCAATGCTGCAGGAAGAGCGGCTCATCTGGTGCGAATATAGCGTATCCTCCTGTGACACATCATGGAAAGCATGAAAGTGCTGGTGCCTTGGCAAGACAAACTACTACTCTACACTAGCATTATGGTCTTCTGGCTATGATATAGCGACACCCTGAGCTAATCATAATGTATAATAATCAGAGATAGTTCAAGAATTTGTAACTATAATTTGGACACGGCAATGGGATTAAGTAAGGTTGAGTGGCCTAGAGGTGGAGTTCTCACCTCACAATCAGGAAGCTGTGAGTTCGATCCTACGGAGAGGCAGATATTTCTCTCTCTGGGCACAATGAGAATATATCTGCTGGATATAACTCTGCATTGGTGACAGGAAGGGCATCCGGCCAGTTCTACGTTTAAAGAGCCTTGGAGGTCTGCTAATCCAACCCCCTTCTCAGGCAAGAGACCCTATACCATTCCAGACAAATGGCTGCCCTCTACTAATGGAGGCCTCATCACTTCCAGAGAAAGCTATTCCAGTGATCAATTGCTCTTGCTGTCAATATATTTCTCCTTAGTATTTTAATGTTGGATCTCTCTTTAATGATCTTTCACTCATTACTTTTTGTTCTGCCCTTTGGTTTTTTCAAATATAAATCTACCCCTCTTCTCTGTGATGGCCCCTCAGCATTGGAAGATGACCTTCTCTTTGTTAGACTAGACTTACCTAGTTTACTCAAGTAGCCTGGTTAGAATCCCAGTAAGGGTATGGCTAGTTGACGAGAGTTAATTACTGTAGCTTGAAATAGATCTATTACTAGTGTAGAGTTGTAATTGCAGGAATGTTCCTATCTTGGATGGCAAACCTCAGATAAAGAATGTTTACAAGCAAATACAACTCAGGCAAACAAAGTCACTAATCTAAAGGAGGATTAGAGAGAGGAAGTAAACATATGTTAGACTTTAACTAGCGATAATTAATTGTGTTAATTACTATTACTCTAAACAGTAACGAAAGTTAAGCAGTAACCAAAGTTAACCAATGTTGGAGGATAACTAAAAACGTGTATAAATGCAAGACTAGACTCCAATAAAGTTCATCATGATTCAGTTGATCATGATCAAACACCTTGACTGCCTCGTCATTACAACATACTAGTCTCCCTTTCTTTCTTTGTCGGTAAAATATAAATTCAACACAAAAATAGTTTGTCGTGAACACGACTGCCTGTGAAGGCTCCTGGATTGGGGCTGAAAGGTGAAAGCGGAAGCAGTATGCCTCGTCCCATATATGGGTTGATCAGTTTGCCCTGATAGACCGGTTTCACTGGGGGAAAAACCCACTTAGTTTCCTCAATGGTTCACAGTATGGTTTAATGCCCCTTACCCTCTTGGTTGCTCTTTGATCTGTTCCCAATTTTTCTTCAGGGGCTCCAAGAGTTTGCATGGAAATCTCCCTTCCTTTTGTCCTCGCCACAATTCAATGAAGTCAGGTTGTAGGAAACGCCTGACCCAAAGTCACCCTAGGAGTTACTAAAGCTAATAGTAATCATAAATCCAGATTTCCTGCACTAAATTTTATGGCTTGGGTGCATTGTGCAAACCTGCCAATTGTAGTTTATTGTTTTTTCTATACTCTCCTCCAGTGACTGGCAGTTTCTCTGGCTTTCCATTCTTCAATTATAGCGCAAGGAAAGAAGAAAGAAAGGAGAAAATTTATCCCGGGTGGGGTTTCGTCAGAAGTAGTGCTATTGTCACTACTAAAGATGAGGCCTGTCTTTAGGAGACAGGCAGAATTTGTTGCCCCCTGTGCCCCCTCTCCATCCATTCCCCACCCCCCTGTGATTAAGTAGTCCACACTAGTTTTAGAATTATAGGATTATGGAACTGGGAAGTAATCACAAGGAATATGTCATGCCCCTGGTAGAGACTGACTCTGATGGAAAGGAGGAACAGCTGACAGGAAATGGAAGTGTGGCTCCGGAGTGTGTGTTATGTTACCTGTGGACGTCCTCCAGCCCTTATCTTGCCTGGTTTGTGTTGTTTTTTTACTTTTTGTTATTTAAACGGCATTTCCTCTTCTGATAACTGCTCGTGTGGGAGTTTTTTGTCTCCAGTTAAGAATATTTGGAGCTTGGAAGCAAAGCGAAGGAATAAAAGGGGCTTCACCTGGTTTTTGTGACTGTGTTTATTTTGTATCCCACCCTGGGTCATCACAGAATATCTAATCCAATCCCTTGCACTGGTAAGGAAACCAGTTAAACTATCCTCAAAACCATCCTCAAGTGGTGATTATCCCAGCCTCCTCTTAAAAACCTCCATATTTTGTGGCCCACAACCATAAAGAGTTGTTATGTTGTGGATGAAAGATGCTACAAAGCAACAACCAAGATACTGTGAATGGTCATTGAAATACATGTGATTCTTGTCCTTCTGTCCTAGAATATATTTGACCTGTAGAGGTAGCTGTGACTGTGAATGGAATACCATCTGTGTAACACGATGATTCAGTAAATAACTTGTGTCAGTTGTACAAAGGATTCATAAAGTAGCTGATTGATTTGCTAATGGATCAAGGTTCTCTTTTGAAGACCTACACTTTAAATCTAATTTATCTGGCAGGGAAGTTTATGAATCTCTTCACCACATAATTTTTTCCCCTAGCATAATAGTTAAGAGAACTTAACATTAGAGTTCAACCTTATAAATTGGGTCTGAGTAGAAGTCTTGCTTTGTAAATATTGGATAAACATATGGTAGATCTCTTCCTGCTTCTCCTATTTGACAAGATTAATGGACTGCAGGAAACAATAACTCTGTTGTTCTTTTAGGTTTGCAAAATTAAATACAACACACACACACACAAAAAAAATTCTGTTGGCTAAAAATCAGTGTGTGAGTGCAACTCTGTAATGACAAAATTAGCCATGCTTGATTCAAAATTTGCTGCTACACAAATGCCAAAAGTGTTTCAGGAGCTATCTCAAGATCCCAGTACTGCAATCTTACCACTTAGATCATTTATCACAATGCAAGGAATTGATTTATAGTTTAACTTTCAACAGAAGGAATCATTGGTTTGGGAAGTCTAGGTTTGATTTTGAAAATTGGGCTAGTAGTTGCTGGTCAAAACTAAACTTAACTGCATTGCATTGTATTGGGTTGGGTTGGGTTGGGCTGAATTCATTCAATCAATCAGAATAGAGCTGGAAGGGACCTTGGAGGTCTTCTAGTCCAATCCCCTGCTCAAGCAGGAGACCCTGTACCATTTGATTGTTTGATTTGATTGATTATTAACTACAATTAAAATGAAACAAATGATGATATGATTAAGAAGTGTTCTGTTACACATTAAAAAGGAATCCGATTCCTGAACTGTGACCCATACAAGTTTTTGTTACCAAGAGGTTCCAAGTCTCTCTTTCTCTCACATACACACACACACACACACATACAAACACACTACACACACACACACGCACACCAAATCTACTTTCCTGTCTGTTATCTTCAGAGGTGAAGTTTGCAATGTTATGATAATCAGGCTAATAAGAAATTTGTAGAGTTTGGCATAATTGGATGATAATAAAACAAATTGGAGATGATGAAGAGCCAGCTCCTTCTGACTTCAGCTTTTGTGAGAAGATCAGTATGATTAAAGTCATCCATTCCACCTCTTCCTCAAAATTTATTTGCATCCCAATCGACGCTTTTATTCCGGCAATCGCAACATTCTCAACCAAGGGAGTGAAATATGATCATAATTCTGTGTGCACGCAATCCTCTTTCAGTTTGATACCTGGCCACACCAGCTGGTGATTCTGGGAATCGCACCAGCTCACTTGGAGGGCGCCAAGTTGGGGAAGAGCGAGCAACATGACAATGTCACAAGGCTTCACTTTTGCAGAGAAATGCTACATATGGTGGACAGATGTCTAGTAAATTAGTTAGCAACCAGCCATGCTGAATAATAATAATTGGATGCATGGTGTTATGCATGGGGGTGGTAATCATGTTAGTACAATTATTTATTTAAATTACATTTGCGTTTGTCCCAACATTTGGGATTGGGCCCATAAGTGGGGTGCTAAGCACATGAAAGATTGGGCACTGATTTTTCCCATGACATCCAATCTTCTTTTAAAGAGGGACACAATCAAGTGAGGTACTAATACCACTCTATAAAGTTTTAGTAAGACCACTCCTAGAATACTACATCCCGTTTTGGTCACCACACTATAAAAAAGATCTTGAAGACTCCAGAAAAAGTGCAGAGAAGAGTAACCGGGATGATTAGGGACCTGGAGGCTAAAACATATGATGAACAGTTGCAGAAACTGGTCATGGCTAGTCTAATGAAGAGAAGGACAAGGGGAGACATGATAGCAGTCTTCCAATGCTTGAGGGGCTGCCACAGAGAGGAGGAAGGGGTCAGTTTTCCAAGGTACCTAAAGGCCAGACAAGGAATAATGGATGGAAACTGATCAAGGAAAGATTCAACCAGGGGTGGGCTGCTGGTGGTTGGCAGGGGGTTCGCAATATTCCAAGTATGGTCTTACTAAGGCTTTTAAAGCAGAACTAAAACTTCCGCAATGTTAAAAAAACCCCTCATGGATTAATTTGAAAAGGAGAAAGTCTTGCATGCGTATCCTGGAGATATACTGCATTAATCAAAATGTGAGTGAGAGAGGAAGAAAGTCAGTGGTGCATCTATCAGTGGTAAATAAAACATTCAGCCCAAATATCTTCTTTCTTATGGAGCTTACCTCAGACTTCAGCAGACTTCAGGGATCATAGCAAAAAAGAAATATGACTGTTTCTTGCACTTGTAGACCAGCTCTTTCTGTAAGTCAAGCAATCTGTCAACAAAAAGATGCTAGTTTCCCCCCCCACCCTAAATTAGTCATACTCTAGAGGTTGTTGTTGGCTGTCTGGGAGAGTTTGAAATCAGACTGCACCATTGCTAAACATTCTGGTGTGGTTTATAGAAAGAAAAGCAGGTTCATAAAAATTATAACTCCCATATACATGCTACTTGAGAAGAGAAGAGAAGAGAAGAGAAGAGAAGAGAAGAGAAGAGAAGAGAAGAGAAGAGAAGAGAAGAGAAGAGAAGAGAAGAGAAGAGTTGGAAGGGACTTTGGAGGTCTTCTAGTCCAACCCCCTGCTCAGGAAGGAAACTCTATACCATTTCAGACAACTGGTTGTCCAATCTCTTCTTAAAAACTTCCAATGTTAGAACATTCACAACTTCTGGAGGTAAGTTTTTTCACTGATTAATTATTCTAATTGTCAGGAAATTTCTCCTTAGTTCTAAGTTGTTTCTTTCCTTATTTACTTTCCATCCATCACTTCTTGTCCTGCCTTCAGGTGCTTTGGAGAATAGCTTGACTTCCTGTTCTTTGGGGAAGCTTCAAGTGTGGCCTTCCTAAGGCATTATAAAATGGGTATTAACACTTCACATGATCTTGATTCTACCAGATTAATAGGCTACTTCAGTTAACATATGCTACATTGCAGCTGCCAAGCATCCAATTTTTGATCACGTGACCATAGGGATGCTGCAACAGCCATAAGTGTGAAAAATGGCCATAAGTCACTTTCTTCAGTGCAGTTGTCAATGAATGATTATAATTATTATAAATCGAGGTCCATCTGTATACAGCAACTTGCCCTGTGTTAGTGTTGGTGAAGTATGGTTTATTCCTTGGTACTTCCTTCATTAAGGGTTTGTTTTCTGGTGGGTTGTTTGGTATTAATCCGTCCTCCATTCTCAGGCCTTGATGATGTTGCCTAGTTGTGTAATGAAACATCTACAAACAAGCAACCCAGCTCAGAGAGCCCCAAGGACTCCATATTTCAACCCTGAGTTGCAAATATTACTTTTTTTAAATCTCTTATTTAACTTTGGGAAAGAAGCAAAGAACATACAGCCTTATACATATGTTGGATCCAATTCCCCTTACCCTTAGCCAGCATAGCCAGTAAGGCAGTCACATCAACCTGCTACTCTTTCCCATAAATCCTATTAATTGCCCATCCATAATGTTTATGGGAGTGGAATTTAAAGTCAACAAATTGTATATCGGAGCATTTAGCAACTTGTAATGATAATGGGAGGATATGGCCTTGGACAGTTAATTTTAATATTAAATGGATAATGTACCAACATCCATTTTAGCTGCAGCTGGACACTTCATCTATCAGGGTCAAGCTGTCAGTGGTGCTTCAACACTCTGGCCCCTTTTAGTGGTACATAAGGATAACTCTGGGTGCTAACCTTCCCTAGCTTGCTAACATTCTCTCCCACTTTATCATCATCAAGAAATCCAATATAGGTCAAATTTCTGCCTGGCAATTTCATTCCAGTCACATCTTGCATCCTTTGCAACATCCCCAAGGACCAGGGGGCAAGGAATACACACAGAGAGGAAGAATAGAGCTGGAAGGGAGAACGTGGATTCTCTATTCCAACCTCCCTATACCGTTTCAGACAAATTGGCTGTCCAATCTCTTACACCTTCAGTGATGAAGCCCTAGAGTGTCGGTGCAGTGTTGGGGGTTTTCAGTTCAACGTGTGGAGGGTGAGGGATGTGTGTTTGTGTTTATTTTCATGGTCATGATGTGCACTGAAGATGGTGTTTGATTTTGTTGCACGAGGTGCAACGACGATAAAGTGAACTCAATTAAACCAGTTGATTCAGATTCACAATAATTGAATCCCATGTCACAAAGCAGCTTTCCAGAGTCAAAGGACAGCAACTGGATTCTGGCACCTGGTTTGTAGTCCTGAATCCATTGATCAGAATACTTTCTTCCATATAAATAAACTATAACTCGCTCCTCTAGGAAATGAAAATAAACCTTGGCTTTCAACCTATAGGATTTCACTGTAGTATGCTGGTCACCTCTCCAATCCTCAGCCCCTTGAGCATCTTGTGAGTGTTTTATAAAGATCTCTTCTTGCAAACATCAAGAAATAATAGTGTGGCTTATAATAATGCAATAAATCATGGGGCGCTCTGCTCCAGGAAAAATCTAAGAAGGTCCGTTTGTTTTTGAGCCTAAGGAAATGTGTGAATAATAGCCATCAGCTAAGCTATCAGAGATGGGAAAGTATAGGGGCCAGGGGACAAGCTAGTGCTTATAAACATGAGCCTCTACTGTCATAAGTAGAATTTATTTCTGTGTTGCACAGCTTTCCCGAATGCTGACAGCAGCCTTCCAAGTTTCCACATGTTTTGCATTCATAAAGTTCCCTGGTCTATGTCCCATATCCCTTAGACCCAGCCGATCAGCTGGGACTCAATGGGAGGCAGAGAAGAGATGGGGTTGGTGGGGCCAGTCAGAGGTGGGATTTGTCCAGTTCTCCAAACTACTCAAAATTTCCGCTACCGGTTCTCCAGGACTGGTCAGAACCTGCTGAATAACCACCTCTGATTCAGCTCCTGTTCTAATTTCGACACTCATTTTAGTCTCCTGCTATCTGGACAGTACGGCACTTTATTCATTCATTTGTTGCATGATGACTGCCTCGACTAAGCCCTGTAGTTTTCTAGGCAAGATTTGGGGGAAATGGTTTGCCATTGTCCCCTTCTTAGGGCTGAGAGGAAAAGGCACGGGCCCAAGGCCACCCTTCTGACTTTATGTCAAAGACAATGGACTTACTCAAGTCTGGATTCTGTGTACTCCTGTTCTGACCCAGGCTTCGTCAAACGTAATGAAAGACAAACTTATTTTAAAAGTAAAACCTATTTTAATGCAATGCTGGGAATTACTTCCATTCACAGCCAGAACCAATCTTAAACAGCTCCCCAAGATAAGCGCATGCCTGTCAGCGCTATGGAATGCTGCCAAAAACAGAAGTATCCAAATTAATTATAACAGAAACCACCCAAAGTACCCGAAAAAACTAACCAGTATACACAGAGCTTCAAGGAGGACTTGGAATCTATTGAATTGTTTTGCTTCCTGCAAAGATTTCATCATTGAGGTCTGACTTTTATCCCTCAGGGGAGGGGCAATCACCTCCCAGCCTTACCCCCGAGTCGCCCCTTCTGCTTCAGCTGCTGTTTCCTTCTAGCAGCTCTGTGCACATGCGCACTGGGAACAGGCTCCCCTGGGTCCTCTTCCTCGCTGCTGCCAGACTCCGAAGGCTCCAAAGGCAGCACCCCACTCCCAGATGGTCCTGGCCCCATCTCTGCATTGGACGCAGGACCCTCATCTGAGTCCTCTCCAAACTCCCGGACTGGTTCGCTTTCGTCCTCACTGTCTGATTCCGCTGCCGTCTGCACTGGCTGCTGGCGAACCAGAAAACCTCTTCCTGCTTGGTGGTCAGAAGATCATTCCAGGTGGAATGCAATTCTAAACTGAAAATAAGTCACCCCACCCTCTTTCCAACTGTATGAGAGTCCCAATTTCACTAAATTTATGCAAAAAAGAAGAGGTTCAATACAGGCTAAGCAATTTCAGGAAGGCGCGTGGTGAAGATTTCTCAGGGTACCTTTAGATGGGCACATTGAAATCTATTCAGATGTTTCAGTGAAAATGAAGACAATTTGACTGCAGGACTATTGTTGTGGCTTAGATCAATACAAACACTCCCCACTCCATTGCTTAAAGTGGCTGGGCATTTCTGCAACAAATTATAAAATTTGCAAAAAAAAAAATGAATAGATGTTGCAGGCTTGGCTTTTCTATCCAGATTGTTCACTTGATAGCGCATCCTTCAATTATATTAAGGAAAATAGAACTCTGGGTTCTTTTTTTTTTTTCCTTCTCTTTTCCAATTGATAGAGAATAGATATCTGAATTTTCTATCTATCCAAGCTCATTGTTTACAGAAAGACATGACAGAAAACCACAGGAACAGCAATCTCGTATAGACATATTGATGAGGACCAGATAGCATGCCTTTGTTATAGACAATAATAGCCAACATGACAATCAGGTCTGCCAATTTAGCAATCTTGCTACATTTTAGGCTTTTTGAGCTGTGAAATGCTACCACTTCATTAGTCAGCCAGATCTCAGCAATTTACACATGCTAAAAACACCAGTTGTATCAGCTCCGTGGAAAGTGTAATTGGCCAGGCAACAAATAGCTGGGTTTTTCTTTTTTAATTAAAAATCAAACTAGAAATTTACCAGTTTTCAGATCTGTTCCTAAAATCAGGCTGGAAAATAAAACAGACTTAGTCTGGTTCATTAGCCTCTAGCGAGAAGTCAATTCTAACCAACAAGGCCATGTTTGAAATAAAGGAACTCACAAGCAATCCTTTTTTTTTAATGTTTTCATTAAAAGAGTTTATATAGATAATAAGAAATACATTCAAAGAAAGGGGGGAAAGAAAAACATATGGCAAAGTATCTACTATTGACCTCACCCCGTTCCTAAGAGGTCTGTAAGGGGCGTGCATAAGCGCACCATCGTGCCTACCGTCCCTGTCCAATTCTCCCCATTTATTCGTATCTATTTCCTATATTCATACTCATGTTTATTCTTATACGTATTATCTTGTAAGCGATTGACAAATCAAATAAATAAAAATAAGCAAATGTGTAAAAGAAAAAAAGAAGAAAAAGAAGATAGAAAACAAAAAATAAAATAAAAACAGAATGGAGGGAGGGAGATGATAGATGATGATAGATAGATAGATAGATAGATAGATAGATAGATAGATAGATAGATAGATAGATAGATAGATAGATAGATAGATAGATCATGGACAGATAGATGGAGAGAGAGATGATGGATGGATGGATGGATGGATAAATAGAGAGATAGATACATACATGATAGAGATAGAGATACTTAAAAGATAAATTATAAATATATGATAGATAGATAGATAGATAGATAGATAGATAGATAGATAGATATTAGAGAGAGAGAGAAAGAAAGAGAAAGAGATGGTTTCCCATCTCCCTCTTTATTATATATACAATCCTAATCAAAATTCTCTCTCTCTCTCTCTCTCACACACACACACACTCCAATTTCATCACAAATAACCTTTTCAGTCCCTCCCCACCTGAATAAAGGCTTCAGGAAGCAATAACGAAATGAATATCAATATATGTACACAAGAGTAATAAGACCTTTAACCAGGAACTTATAAAGCCAGCATATTTGCTTAGCTATTTCTACACATAATGAAACAGTCAGACATCAGCTGCCGTCTGGTATAAAAGCTTTTTATGGATAATGAAGCAACAATATGACAGAGGGAAAACAATAGACGGGGGGAAAGTCCCGGGGAGTTTTTGGATGTCCCCTTGTTAATATTATAGCAAATATTACTGGCAAATGTCCTTTGAATTCTTCAGTTCACAGCAGGGTTCGGGTTTTTTTTTTGGGGGGGGGTGTTTTTCCATTTGGTTTGCTTTTGTTTTCTTGAACAACTTATTCCGATGAAGCCACCCGTTTCTGGAAGGGGATTCTCAATCGTCTTGGAGATAACTCATCTCTACCAAGAGCCCAACATGACACGATAAGCTGCCCCGATAGAATCACAGCAAAAACTTTATATGGCGCCAAAAAGAGAGAGCCAGTTTGGTCTAGTGGTTAAGGTGCTGGCCTACAAACCAAGACGTTTGGAGTTCTAGTCCCTCTTTGGGCATGAAAACCAGTTGGGTGACTTTGAGGGACAATCAGTAGGAGATGGTGAGTTCTAATCCTGCCACAGGCCTGAAAACTGTCTTGGGGGGGATCAATCACCAGGAGACAGTGAGTTCTAGTCCAGTCTTAGGCACGAAAGCTATCTTGGGAGGTCAATCACCAGGAAATGGTGAGTTCTAATCCAGTCTTAGGGATGAAAGCTATCTCTGGGGTTAAACACTAGGAAACGGTGAGTTCTAGTCCAGTCTTAGGGATGAAAGCTATCTCTGGGGTCAAACACTAGGAAACGGTGAGTTCTAGTCCAGTCTTAGGGATGAAAGCTATCTTGCAGTGGGGCAATCACCAGGAAATGGTGAGTTCTAATCCAGTCTTAGGGATGAAAGCTATCTCTGGGGTTAAACACTAGGAAACGGTGAGTTCTAGTCCAGTCTTAGAGATGAAAGCTATCTTGCGGTGGGGCAATCACCAGGAAATGGTGAGTTCTAGTCCAGTCTTAGGGATGAAAGCTATCTCTGGGGTCAAACACTAGGAAACGGTGAGTTCTAGTCCAGTCTTAGGGATGAAAGCTATCTCTGGGGTTAAACACTAGGAAACGGTGAGTTCTAGTCCAGTCTTAGAGATGAAAGCTATCTTGCGGTGGGGCAATCACCAGGAAATGGTGAGTTCTAGTCCAGTCTTAGGGATGAAAGCTATCTCTGGGGTCAAACACTAGGAAATGGTGAGTTCTAGTCCAGTCTTAGGGATGAAAGCTATCTCTGGGGTCAAACACTAGGAAACGGTGAGTTCTAGTCCAGTCTTAGGGATGAAAGCTATCTTGCGGTGGGGCAATCACCAGGAAACGGTGAGTTCTAGTCCAGTCTTAGGCATGAAAGCAATCTCTGGGGTCAAACACTAGGAAACGGTGAGTTCTAGTCCAGTCTTAGGGATGAAAGCTATCTCTGGGGTCAAACACTAGGAAACGGTGAGTTCTAGTCCAGTCTAGGCATGAAAGCTGTCTTGGGGCACTTTGTCTCAGTAACTCTCTCTCAGCACAACTCAACTCACAGAGTTGTTGCTGTGGGGAAAATAGGAGAAGGAAGTAACCTCGAGTTACATATAAAGTAATTAAGGTGGGGAAAGAAAATCTAATAAATAAATAAATAAAACAGTGAAAGCTGTAATGATTACTGCCCTGTCCTGCCGGAAACAAGGGATAATTAGCAATTGATGGAAATATTAGAAGAGGCTTTTCCACGATCCTCCCAAACACCACCACGCAATGACATTTCCTCTCCTGTGGCTGATTGAGCAGTAGGTGGGAAAGTAATTCAAGCTGCCTGGCTAAACACCTGTTTCCATTATTCTGCAAATGGCTTGATTGTTTTTTAAAAGCATCTTCTGCCTTTACATTTCAAAAGCTAACTTTTTTTTTTTTATTACACACCGGGATCCAGCTGTTGGTTGTCAGCTGCCTGGGGGAGGGGAGGGGAGGGAGGGGGAGAATAGGCTTCCACCACCACCCCTCGGAAGGCCAGGATCACAAGCCTCAGAAAGCCATGGTTTCTTTCAACAATGATTTATTAAAGAAGACATCACAGGCCCCGGTTCAGAAGAAAGGCTGAACTCTTGAGTCATCATTCAGAAAACGTAATGGGTGACTTGGCACATCATGCAAAGATGAATAAACTTTATTTAGGCTTAGCATAAGGTTGGGTGGGGGGAATGAATGAAGTGACATTATGAGAACAACTAAGAGTCATTGGCCTAAAATATATTAAAGAACTAAATACACTACTGAAATTAAAAGGAACAGTATTCTCTCTCTCTCTCTCTCCTCTTCCTCTTTCTCTCTCTCTTTCTCTCTCCCTCTCTCTCTTTCCCTCCCTCTTTCTCCCTCCCTCTTCTCTCTCCCTTCCTCTCCCTCTCCTCCTCTCCCTCCCTCTTCCCTCCCTCCCTCCCTCTCCCTCTCTCTCTCTTCTTTCTCTCTCTCTCTCTCTTCTCTCTCTCATACACACATATACACAAAGTTCTTCCATGAAATATGAACCGTGGCAGAAAGCATGGATCACTAATATCTTGGAGAAGTGCTTTCACCAGGACATCCATATCTGTGAAAACAGTTGAACTTCGAACAGTCCCTAAATGAACTGTTATGAATTGAGGATTACTTCACGAATGAAGGCGAACATGTCCCAGGATAACGTTGCTTGAACTAATCTGGGTGAGTCACCGAGGTTTTGTCTTCTGAGCTGTCGGATTCATGCTGGATCCCATCTTCAGGGAACTTGACTCTAGTGACCGACCCAGATTGGATCCTGAGGACTACCTTTTATGATGGAAATCCAAGAGAAATAATTGGACAAGTACGTCTGATCTGGATTCCATTCAGAGCAACTCTCTCATTCCCAACCAGGCAATAAGGAGTCTCAGAGACTGTTCTAGTTTGCCATCACCCAGACTGTCTGTGTTTTGACCCAGCTCCCCAAACAGGACAAACCCTCTGACATGAACTCAAAAGATTCCTTTATTAGGAGTGCCGGCAGCCCCGGCAAAAAGTTTATCTCTCACCGCAGGCTAAGAAGTCTGTATGGCTGGAAGATGAATAGTTGTCTGCCGCATCTATTCATCTCCATCGCCTGCCTCTTTTCCCCAGAGCTAAGGTGGGGCTTCACTAGCAGCGGTGGCTCTTCAGTCCCAAGGACCAGCTCATAGATTTCCACTGCTCTCCTCTCCTCTGCCTTCTGTGCAGCCGCGCATCAGGCACTGGACCCAACTTTTCCTCCTCTTCTTCATCAGCCACTTCCTAACCTGGGGCTGTTGACACTCCACCTGAGGGCTGATGGACAGCCCAGGCTCCACCTCTGCCTCTCTCTCTCTCTGCCAGCTCCATTCCCTCTTCCTCCTCGGAGCTCTCCAGTTGCCTTGATGCTATCTCTGACTCCAATGCCTCCTCCTCCTCCTCCTCCTCTGATTCGGCTGGTGGAGGGACTGGTGGCCAACAGGCCACAACACTCTGCCATAAAAAAAAAAAAATCCAGAGAGCTCCTTCGGACACACCGTCTCCCCTGATTTTTCCTTATAAAGGACTTCTATATTTAAAATTCCCACCACATCTCTCCGCAGTGGGCTATTGTCTGCATTTTTCTTTATTACAGGAAGAAAGTAAAGTGCTCGGTTTGTTTTCTGAGTGGGGAAAAAAAAACACGAACATTAAGGCAGCGTTTACAGGTGGCTGAACAATTCAATGAGGAAAAAAAGCATGTCACCAGTAGTGTGTGTGTGTGTTTGTGTGTGTGTGAGAGAGAGAGAGAGAGAGAGAGAGAGGGAGGAAGGGAGGGAGGGAGGAGGAAATTCTGACAATTACTGTGCAAGCTATTCCGGTTCTTAAAAAATATCAAGGCAATGGAGACAAATCATTGAACTGCAGCTTTTGTGTTCATAACTATTCACCACTTTAGTTATGACCTTTTTATCTTTTAGTCAGAATAATGAAATACCTGAAACCCACATTCATATACCGAGACACTCACAATTGCTGAGACAGAGGAGTACTCGATGATTTAGGGGTTTCTTTTTTTTCTACCAAGGAAGCCTATAAAATTAGGATATCTGTATTTCTCTAGTCAATTTTTCAGATGCCCCCACCCACCAACCCCCGTTACACAATAGGCAGTTCAGAAGGGTGAATGAATCATTAAAGAAATGATCCATTGGTCTGAAGTAAGGAGGAAATACAGAGAATGGAATGTGATCAATTTTTAACTATTGCAGGTCATCCTCGACTTACGACCACAGTTGAACTGCCAAATTGCCATTGCTAAGCGAGACGGTTGCTAAAGGAGTTTGGCCAGGTTTTAAGACTTTTCATGCCACTGTTGCTAAGTGAATCATGGCAGCTCTTGAGTTAGTAGTGCAGTTGTTAAATGAATCTGGCTTCCCCGTTGACTTTGCTTGTCAGAAGAATAGAATAGAACAGAATAGAATAGAATAGAATAGAATAGAATAGAATAGAATAGAATAGAATAGAATAGAATAGAATAGAATAGAATTCTTTATTGGCCAAGTTTGATTGGACACACAAGGAATTTGTCTTGGTGTAAATACTCTCAGTGTACATAAAAGAAAAGATACATTCGTCAAGAATCAAGAATCAAAAGTTCAACACTTAATGATACTCATAGGGTACAATATCACCAGAGGGGATCCTGTGACCCTCAGACACTGCAACCATCCTATTTTAGAGTCAACATTGAATAACAGGGGGAAAAAGAGTTGGAAGGAAACCTGGAGATCTTCCAGTCCACCCCTCTGCTCAACAGGAAGGTTGGGTTGATGTTTTGTAATCAAATCAATAAATGACAGGCCAGGGGTAGGATGCTGTTGGTATAACAACCGGTTCGGTGATTGCGTGCGCGTGAACTGCAAAGCAAAAAAATCTCTACCTGCTCTGTTACTTCGGGAAAGTAACACAGGTGAGGAGCAGCAATCCGCTCTTCCTCGCTGATCAGCTGGGGCGATAAAGGTCAGTGCAGCGCAGGGGCAGGCAGGCAGGCCCACATGATCATCAGAGCTAACCGGTTCACTCGCAGCTGATCTTCTGAGTTAGCGGTTTGCCTGAACTGGTCCAAAATGGCAGAATCCCACCCCTATGACTGGTGTATTAGAAGAGATCAGAGTTAGAAGAATAATTAGATATATAGATATTCTATTCTGATAATTAGAATAGAAGGAAGTATTTGTAGCTCAGGGTTGAATTGTGGGGTCCTTGGTGCTCTCCGGGCTTGGATGTTTTCCTGTAGATGTTTTATTACCCAAGTAGGTAACATCTTCAGTGCTAGAAAGGAATGGAGTTTGTAAATAAATAGAGAACAAGCCCCACTCTCTTCTAGTACTGCTGCTGTTACCTAGTTGGATAATGAAATGTCTGCAAGAAAACAACCAAGCTCGAAGAGCATTAATGTGATTAAATCTGCTGTGAAAAGTAAGACAATGCATACATAGAAATTCTAATCCATGGTTGATGGATCTTAGAATACCAAAAAGTATAAATTTTCTTGTAGCCTTTGTAAACCTGTCAGTCTAGGATGGATCTCAAGAAATCATAGACACCAGAGCTAACACAAGCACGTATTTATTCAAGCACACCCAGACATCTGCATGGCCTCAGACACAGCCCCTGTGTATTAAGCCTCTTCCAGGCAGACTCACCTAGTCTCAATATCTACCTTTCATGGAGGAGAAAATTGACACTTTGAAAGTCAGCAAAAGATTGAAGTTCCCTATGTTTTTCATCATCATGAAAATTGCATTGAGCTGCCAGAGGGACATGAAACATTTTTTTTCTTTATGCATTGAAGGGAAGGTTTATTCTTAAACATGCTAGGGAAAGACAAAGTGCTAACTGGAGAGAAAAACCAAGGGAGGAAGAGGAGGAGGAGGAGGAGGAGGAGGAGGAGGAGGAGGAGGAGGAGGAGGAGGACGAGGAGGACGAGGAGGAGGAGGACGAGGAGGACGAGGAGGAGACAAGACTTAGAACAAAACACATAGAATAATAGTTGGAAGGGACCTTGACGGTCTTCTAGTTCAACCCCCTGCTCAGCAGGAGACCCCAAATCGTTGTCTAATCTCTTTTTGAAAGGCTCTGGTGATGGACCACCCACAACTTCTGAAGGCAAGCTGTTCCACTGGTTGATTGTTCTCACCATTAGGAATGTTCTTCTTAGAGATATGAGAGTTATTTAAAGTTTAAGGAAATAGGTTAAGAAATGAATTTAAAAATTTATAAAATAAGCTGGAGGAAAGTATTTGAGAAAAGTAATAGTAAATATGTAAAGTAATGGTAAGATATGAAACTAAATGTGAAAGATGCGTATGTAATCAAAGTCATGTTTGTATGGAAATGTGAAAACTTGGAATCATGCTGTTCACTAAAGAAAGATGTTTTTGAAATGTGGAAAACTGAAATAAAATTCTATTTTTTTTAAAAAAAAAGGAATGTTCTTTTTAGTTTGTCCATTTGCAACCCAACAAAAGTTGACTTTCCCCCCCCAAGTCATAGGCTAGTGTGGTTGGTTAGATGGCCTCTTATGGAAATATTTATGCTGGATCAATTTATTTTCCAAAGCACCACAAGGCAGGACAAGAAATAATGGTTGGAAATTAATCAAAAAGAGAAGCAACCTGGAATTAAGGAGAGACTTCCTAACAGGGAGAACAGTTAGTGGAATAGCTTGCCTTCAGAAATCATGGGCAGTCATCAGACACCTGGCTCATATTACCATATGTGGTGGACTTGTGAGGATGCTAAAAAATATTGGACTAAAATCCACACGTGGTTGGAAAAAATGACAAAAAAGCATATAGACTTGAAATCAGAGATATTTTTATTGGGAATTTTACCTGGAATATATAATAAAGAATTGAAATACCTGATTGTAAATGTATTAACAGTGGCTAGGATTGTATTTGCCAAAAACTGGAAAAATGAGAAAATACCATTACAGGAGGAAATTATTAAGAAAATATTGGAATGTGCTGAAATGATTGACATTCAAAATCAGAGAACAAAATGATAAACAATTTTATAAAATTTGGGATCTATTCTATCAATGGTTAGACAATAAAACATGGTAATGGAATATGTAGATTCTTAGAAAATAATAAATATCTAAAGATGTAGTCTTTTCTTATTATATCTACAAAATGATTGTAGGATAGATTTGAGATGATAATATGAACTGTCATAAAACAAATTAAGTAAAATATGGATTATTTCATAAAACATGAATGAATAAAAGTATAGTCAAATGATTGATTAACAATGATATTAATGTATTGAATATTTGATTGAAAATATGAGAATATATACAATGTAATTGTAATTGAAGACTACAAAATGGAAGCACAAAACAATTTGTAAACCAACCGACACATTGTATGTATATATATGGAAGATGGCTTGATGTTTTTATGTTTTGTTTGTTTATGTTTGTCTTAAAAACCAATAAAAATTTAAAAAAAGAAAAAGAAATCATGGGCAGTCCATCACTGGCAGTTTTTAAGAAGAGCCTTGACAGTCACTTATCTGAAATGGTATAGGATCTCCTGCTTGAGCAGGGGGCTGGACTAGATGACCTCCAAAGTCCCTTCCAGCTCTAATTCTATTCTAGATTTACATTTACATATTATTTGATTTGTCAATCACTTACAAGATACAGGTATAAGAATATGGTTTCATTTTTCTGTTTGGAAAACATTTTTTTAATCACATTGACTGTACTGCTTTCAGTATTATAGGCTGGACAGACTCACTAGAGAGTTATTTGTGCTTCTAAATTGGATAAGATTAATTAATAAATAAAGCACTGTTGATAGCCAGAAGTTCCGCCCTTTGAATGGGAAACATGGTGCATTGTACTAACATGGAGTTAGGTAATGAATCGCTTACCTGGATTTCATGAATAAGTTACCCAAAGGGGCAACATTTATCTCTTGACAAGGTAAGAAAAGACATGTTGAACTAGTGGGAAGAAATTTCAGTCCACTCTAATGGTAAAGCAGCACACAGAAATCAATAGTCATTCTAAATTTTAACTATAGAAAGAAAAGACCAGCTCTCCATTTTTAATGAAGAATGTTTAATGAAAAGAACAAGTAGGGGTGACATGATAGCAGTGTTCCAATATCTGAGGGGCTGCCACAAAGAAGAGGGAGTCAGCCTACTCTGCAAAGCACCTGAAGGCAAGACAAGAAGCAATGGATGGGAACTAATCAAGGAGATCCATCCTAGAATTAGGGAGAAATTTCTTGACAGTTAGAATAATGAATCAGTGGAACAACTTGCCTCCAGAAGTTGTGGATGCTCCAACGCTGGAAGTTTTTAAGAAGAGATTGGACAACCATTTGTCCGAACTGGTATAGGGTGTTCTGTTTAAGCAGAGGGTTGGACTAGAAGACCTCCAAGGTCCCTTCCAGCTCTGTTATTCTTCATTTCTCTATATTACTGTACAGGAGCAAATCAGAGTTCTCAGGCAGGCAAACCTCACCTCTTGCACTAATCTAAAATCAGAAAAATTGCAGAGCTTCCCACAAGGTCTCAGAGGTCATAGGAGAATATCCATATCCATCTTTCCTCTAGAAACAGACTGTTAGGAACACCTAAAGGGTGTTAAAGTGTATCTATTCAATCATTAACATCTAATGGCAGCCCTAAGAGACAACAAGTTGTGTCAAGTATTTTTAACATTTAGTGCCACTTAGTGGCTACAGAGGCAATTTATGCAAGTGTCTAGAATCACACATTTAGTCAGATTAATCCAGCATCAGTTTAATGGAAACTTCAGTTCATAAGAAATATTGGCGAACTAACACTCAAGACATGCAAAACACAGAAAATCACAGCGCAGCCTGGGGGCTGAAAGAGAATGCAAGATAACATTTCAACGAAAGAAGAGAACCAGTGTGTGTCCTTCACTGCTTGCAGCACACATAACACAAGAACATAAACATGCTTACATGGATATGAAACCAAAAGTGGCTTCCTGGAAAGAGTTGCTCAATAGATAATTTGCTCGATAGATGCTGGTGATAAGAGGAAAAAAAATACTATTTATTGATCTGAAATATTTTTATAGGTAATCATCTTGTATCGAAATCTGGACGGCCCCCAATCAAACAAGCAAAACAACATCAAAAGTAAAATAACATGGTACGTATGTCTTAACAAAACCACCAACATTTCTTACTCTGGATCAAGGGAAGAGCACTTAGGGATAGGAAATAGAATATTCCTTATTGGCCAAGTGTTACTGGACACACAAGGAATTTGTCTCTGGTGCATAAACTCTCAGCATACATACAAACAACAAAGGAGTAAGATCATAAATCATAAGATACAAACAACAAGTGATAACTCACAAGATACCAATAGGAGAAGTCAGTAGAAAAGATTAGATTAGAAGGACAATAGCAATAAAGGCCTACTATATGGGTAAATATCTTTAGGCCTAAGACAACACTGTGAAAATTAGGTATTTAGCAGAGTGATGGCATGGGGGGGAAACCTTTGTGTATAGTTGTTTGGACATGCAATGCCCTGTAGCCTACTGCCTTATGTATCTTCCATTTCCTTCAGCTAGCATTCACCTATAGATTTCGGTAACATTTATTAATTCTTTGGGGGGAGTTAACCTTGAAGCTAGGTCCTAAGCACAGGAGTAAGAAGACTGCCTTTCTGTCCACAGTCTGACTGTCATTTCAATACACCCTGCTCCAGAAAACTAAATAAAAGTTTGGTGAAATAAAATATCGCCAATGGTACCAGGACTAACAGTTTGATGGGGCTTTAATTTTTCCCTTATAAGTCCTTATATTTTAATCCAGTTAAGGTTAATGACTTACTGATTATTAACAGAGGAGACATTACCTTTGAATGATCTATGTGACTATGGTGGTGATTTCAGGAATACCTTTGAAGTCTTTTTAAAAAAAATATTGAATGAGCATCATTCGGAAGCTGTATTTCCAAAATGTCCGGGCAAGGATGGTCGAATCAAAGTTATGCAAAAAGTGTTTTTCCTGAGAGCGTGGAAAAGAAACTGTGGTAAGAGAACTTTTTTACTCATCTCTGCTGAAGTTCAAAGACAGGAAAGATACAATCTATTGTAAGAGGAGAGATTGTTTTGTTTTTGTTTTTTTGGTTTAACTAGAATAGACCTAAATAAACTAAAGTACTCTTAGTACAACAGAATAGAATTTTTATCTTTCTATTCTCTTTCTATTTTTTAATATACTTTTTTCTATCTTTACAATTTTCTATCTTTACAGTTTACTTGAAGTGTTAATATCACTTGGTAAGAACACACCTAGAGTACTGCATCCAGTTTTGGTTACCACGATATAAAAAAGGTGTTGAGACTCTAGAAAGAATACAAAGAGCAGCAAAGATAATTAGGGGACTGAAGGTTAAAACATATAAGGAATATTGCAGGGATTGAGTATGTCTAATTTAATGAAAACAAGGGCCAGGGGTGATATGATAGCAGTGTCCCAATATTTGAAGGGCTGCCCCAAAGAAGGGGGAGTCAAGCTATTTTCCAAAGCACCTGAAAGTAGAGCAAGAAGCAATGGGTGGAAACAAATCAAGGAGAGAAGCAACCTAGAACTAAGGAGACATTTCCTGAAAGTGATAACAATTAATTATTATTACCTTTATTGTCAGAGTACAACATGTGTACAATGAGATTGCTGAGCCTCCCTTCGTGCACACACACCCTCTCGCCTCAACACAATCAGAAGTTGTGGGTACTCCATCACTGGAAATTTTAAGGAGAAATTTGTCTGAAATGATATAGGGTTTCTTGCCTGAGAAGGGAGTTAGATTAGAAGTCCTCCAAAGTCCCTTAGTTTATTCTGTTATTCTTTCAAACCAAGTTCCAAGTGAATGTATGGACGTAGTTGTGCCATTTTCTGGGCCATAATAAGAACTTGATTTGTCACTGCCTAATTCTAGGCTATTTGGTGGGCCTTCCAGTCTAGCCTACAATCCTGGTAGCCTCCCTTCAAGCACATCTGGTCTTGCTTAGCTTTTCCAGCTCAGTCAAAGTTGACTAGTCGTTGCTACTGACTTAGCAAAATGTTCAGTTTTCCCGAACTGGAAATAGGAACCCTGCCCCATAATGAATTGGGAATGAATGTCTGAGTCAGGGTTATTTATAGTTATGAAGTAGTGAGGCTGTTTATCCCCTTTTTATTACTGTACTTCATGTATTTTATTAGATTTATTACAATTGTCCACTACAAGATATTTTGGGTGGGTTTAGTTGGAAATTTATGTATCTGGGTTACAGCAAATACATTAAGAAGGATTGGATAGGAGTAAGAATGGCTTACAGTTGAATGAGTAAAGATCAAGACAGACAGTTATAAGTACAAGTATGGGGGTTTTACTAACCAATTCCCGTTTTGAAATTGCTTGTGGAAATGAAATTGGAGGCAACCATTTAAGGCCAATGAGTTGAGCAATCTGCTCAGTTCAGGAATCTAATTTAAAGCATCTTTTGCAGAGTGATGTTTGGCCTTAAGTTGAATGCATTCAATTATTCTTGTTTTTCCCCACCCCCCACAGGACTTAACTTCACATGTTCTGATGAGATACCAACTGCTCTTCTCTGAACCGGTTATACTTTGCCTCCTTCCTAAAATATGATGTCCATTTCTGGACACAGTTGTGGAAGTTGGGTCGGACCAATGCAAGGATAAGGTACCTTCCTCTGGCTTAATTGTTATTAAGTGAATTGATCTGTATGTCATTCATCTTTCTCACCCATTGATGAATTCAGTGTGATTCAAAAATCTAGTCAACCTTGATATCACTATTGTGGTCTATCAAGAGGAATGGGGGAGAAGATAGCTCTGCATTTGGACTTCTGACACCCAATTAACATATGGACTCACAAATGGACAAACATACACACAGAACTATTAAATTGAAGAATTTAATAAAGCCATAGAGGTTCATTATTGGTCAGGAAGTCAGATTACTCACTCCCAAACTAAGGTGGTTCCTGACATTACAGCATTTTTTGCAGTTGGCCCTCAACTTACAACAGTTCATTTAGTGATTCAAAGTTACAACAAAACCAAAGAAAGTGACTTATGACTATTTTTCACATTTACAGCCATTGCAGCATCTCCATGGTCACATGATCAAAATCCAGACACTGTACCCCAGTTAAATCATGAGTCTTGAGCCAAACTTCCCAAAATTCAAAAGGATTTATTGGGAGTTAACATGTCTGGCTCTGCCTGGGTGTTGCCGACTCGGAGACACATAATTCACTGTCACCTTGACCCTGGTTTTCCCCTACCCCCTGAGTGTATCATAATTCATATTCTCCAATGAGACACATCCATAACCAAGAGTCATCAATCATGTTCTCCAGTTAGAATTTTACCTGGCAGAAACTTCAGTCACCTAGTTATTTTCTCTGAAAAACCATTTATGGAATGCACTTTTGGTTTCCAAGATGCCGCACTGCTCTTTCAAACCCCTTTCCCCCCCACCCTTCCCTTTCTGTTGGCAACTCTAAAAAGACCATAGAAATGTTTTATGAGTTGACACCAAGGTCACGTGGTCCCCTTTTGCGACTTTCTGACAAATAAAGTCAATGAAAAAGCCAGATTCACTTAACAACCATGTTACTATCTGCAGTGATTTGCATAACTGTGGCAAGAAAGGTCATAAAATGGGGCAAAATTTGCTTAACAACAGAAAGTTTGGGCCCGGTTGTGGTTGTAAGTCAAGGACTAATTGTATTCTATTTGTGGGAGCGCGATGGCTCAGTTGCTGAGCTTGTCAACTGGAAAGTTGACAGGCCAGGTTCAAGACCCAAGCACTGCATTACGGGGCGAACTCCCGTTCCTTGCTCCAGCTCCTGTCCACCTAGCAGTTCGAAAGCATGCAAATGCAAGTAGATAAATAGGTACCACTTTGGCAGGAAGGTAACAGCATTCCATGCACCTCGATGTATAGTCATGCCGGTCACATAACCATAGAAGAGTTTTTGGACAATGCTGGTTCTCCCGGCTAAGAAAAAGAGGTGAACACCACCAACCCAGTTATGATTGGACAGGGGAAATCTTTACCTTTATCTTATTCTATCAGAATGGCTGGAGGTTTTCGGGTCTGGCTAGTCTAAAGAAAAGAAGAATTAGGGGGGACATGATAGCAGTATTCCAGTATTTGAGGGGCTGCCACAAAGAAGAGAAGGTCAAATTATTCTCCAAAGCACCAGAAGGCAAGACAAGAAACAAGAGATGGAAACTAATCAAGGAGAGAAGCAACCTGGAATTAAGGAGAGGCTTCCTAAAAGTGAGAACAATGAACCAGTGGAACAGTTTGCCTTCAGATGTTGTGGTTCCTTCATCACTGGAGGTTTTTAAGAAGAGACTGGACAGCCACTTGTCTGAGGTGGTATAAGTTCTCCTGCTTGAGCAGGGGGCTGGACTAGAAGACCTCTCAGGTCCCTTCCAGCTCTATTCTATTCTATCTGTTCTCTGTACTTTAGTTAAATGCCATTTTCGGTCTGCTGGTGGGATTCTTTTCACAGATACCTTTTCATTATCTTTCCAGGATTTCTCAGGCAACAGGGCTCGATTTTGCAAAAGTTCAAAATGCTAACCCATGAGCTGTGACTCTGCAGTAGGTCAATACTAATGAAAAATTAATTGCCCTATGAATTATACATTTCATACACCCTCTTGCAGCTCTGCCTCAGAGTCACTTCCCTTCACATAATCCCTCTTACGTCTGCAGAACTGGGCGTTCAATGAATTGGTTTCAAGATTGCTGGTCTTGTACTTGCTTGTTCCAACCACTTGCCTTGGCTGCTTTGCTCAATTTTTTCATATTCTCCCTAATTGCTTTCCTACCTCCTGTCTAGTAAAACCAGTAATATCATTTTTTTCATCTAATAACCCTCTCTACTTGCTAGGGAATTCTAATAATTTGGCGAATTGTGGTAACTTTAAAAAAAAAAAATTCTATTCGTTCTCTAATATCTTACACATATCTTACAATGCTGTGCATTTATCCCTAAGTAAGCAATTTCTAGGGACATGGTGGCTCAGTGGCTAAGATGTTGAGCTTGTCGATCAGAAAGGTCGGTAGGTTGGTGGTTCGAATCTCTAATGCTGCATCACGGAGGGAACTCCCGTTCCTTGTCCCAGCTTCTGCCAACCTAGCAGTTTGAAAGCATGTAAAAATGCAAGTAGAAAAATAGGGACCCCTTTGGTGGGAAGGAAACAGCGTTCTGTGTGCCTTCGTTGTTTAGTCATGCTGGCCACATGACCACGGAGACGTCTTCGGACAGCTCTGGCTCTTTGGCTTTGTAACAGAGATGAGCACTGCCCCCTAGCGCCAGAAACAACTAGCACGTATGTGCGAGAGGAACCTTTACTTTTACCTTAAGCAATTTATTGATGGCATGACATCTTTTCTCTAGCCAGTATTTTGCAGTGGTTGATCTGTAGGCACTTTCTTTTAAAATAAGAGTGGTTGGTGACTCTGCTCGGGTCAGAGAAACAAGAATGAATTGGACAAAAGCCATTTTCTCCCTAAACTTTTTCCTGAAAGGAACTCATTATAAAGCTGCGAAAGACTCTGGAGCATTAGAGTTGGCTGTCTCCTCTTTGTGGTCACCCTTGCACCCAACTTCATTTTCCCAGATGATTAAAGGCTACTTAACCCCAAATTCACCATTAATCCATATTCAGATTCATATTTAGAGTGCTGTATGAATGTATCGTAAATCAGACACAATTCCTTTCATCATTATTTAGAATAATTGTTTAGGAAATAATCCTAATGGAAGCCTTTTAAAAATCTATCAGCATTTGGAAGGGGCTGTAGAATAATTATGAATTATTACACAACTGAGCTCAAATGCCATGATTTAATTTTGGAAATGGGGAAGGAGAGGTCATGGGTGTGAGAAAATTTATCATTAAATATATTTGTTTAACTCTACCTATTAATTAAAAGAGAAAGTTTTATGTGATGATACCTTCCCCTGCTTGGAAGTCAAGTCCAAAGATCAATTTTTACTTCAGATTCTTCTGGCATGGTGTAATTTTTTCCCCTCAACTCTAGCCATTTACAATACTTTGGGAAAATCAACTCCATTAGACTGAAAAAGCAAAATCATGAATCCATAGTTTGTTGCTCAATTCACTTAAAACATTGCATTCAAATAATTTTGGCTACCAAATAAGAAAAAAGGACTCATTGGAAAAGGGCCTGATATTGGAAAAAACCGAAGGCAAAAGGAGAAGGGAAAGGAGATGGTTAGAGCCGCAGTGACGTAATAGTTAGAGTGCAGTACTTCAGGCTACTTCTTCTGACTGCCAGCTGCCTGCAATTTGGCAGTTCAAATCTCACCAGGTTCAAGGTTGACTCAGCCTTCCATCCTTCCAAGGTGGGTAAAAGGAAGAGCCAGAATGTTGGGGGCAAAAGGCTGATTCTGTAAATTTGAGAGGGTTGTAAAGCACTGTGAAGCAATATGTAAGTCCAAGTGCTATTGTTATTCCTTCCTTCCTTCCTTCCTTCCTTCCTTCCTTCCTTCCTTCCTTCCTCCCTCCCTCCCTCCCTCCCTCCCTCCCTCCTTCCCTTCCTTGGTGGTTAGAATGCAGTGTTACAGGCTAACTCTGTCCACTGCCAAGAATTCGATCCTGATGGGTTCAGGGTTGATTCAGCCTTCCATTCTTCTGAGGTCAGTAAAATGAGGACCCTCTGGTGGCAAAAGGGTGTCTCTAAACTGCTAAGAGAGGGCTGTAAAACCATTGTGAAGCCGTATATAAATCTAAGTGCTATTGTTAGATAGCATCATTGACCATTGGCATGAGCTTGGACAGACTAATGGAGATAGGGGCCTAATGGAGATTGGGGCTGTGGTCCATGGGTCGTGAAGAGTCGGGCATGACTTAGCAACTGGACCGCAGCAACAAGAACTTAAATGGGAAATGCAAGGAGAAACTCTGAGCTATAATGATTTAGAAGAAAGGTCTTAATTAACCTTCTACTGGAACTCGTGCTATTTTTTCCCCTTTGACAGTTAAGATAGCAACTATATTATACTTTCAAAACCTTTCTCAGTGTTACAACTAGGGAGAACAAATAATATACTTAGAAGGAAGATCGTTAATAGTCTGGGCACTTTGAAAAAGAACAGATGCAAATAATTTTTGGAGGTGCCATCAAAGCATGAAGTGGAGTAGAAGTTAGTAGCAGGAAAAATAGGGACACAAATTTCTATTCGACCATTAAATGTACTGCAGAATCTCAATAAACCTCATCTAAAAAATGTGTTTGGTGAAAAGACACCATGATGGAACAAAGAATATTAATATCATAAACAATATGGAAACAATTTATTAGATCACTTCTAATTCTTGCTCCTTTCTCTTATTTCAGGTTTATATCTTGGGATATTTCTTGCATGTGGAAGTTCACCTTAATTTTGAAAAACATTGAGAAACTTTTTTTTTAAAAAAAGAAACAAAATGTCATGATAAATCAGAGAAGGATGCCCTGATCTATGCTTTTCGTGGGGAGCTTTTCCTATAAATATGCCCAAAGGATCTTTCCAGAGATCAGTACTGTATCTCTTTTGATTTAATATTGGAAAGTAGAACTTTGGTGGCATCTTGGTGACCTCAGTAATCCAGTGCCATGGATGTTATCTGCAAGCTTGTGTTGACTAGTTGGTTGGTTGGTTGATTTAGCTTCTATGTTGCTGTTCCACTCCTAGGAGGAAAGATTGAAGATAATACTGGACAAAATCAAGATGTGGATCATTTTAAAGGGATGAAATTCATCCTTCTCCGATTCACCAAATCTGTGAAGTGCTTTATAAGGGGAAATGTTTCTTCTTCTCATAAATGTTTTACCTTCCTAGGAGTAAAGAGCTGTGGTGGTGCAGTGGTTAGAATGCAGTTTTGCAGGCTAACTCTGCCCACTGCCAGGAGTTCGATCCTGACCAGCTCATGGTTGACTCAGCCTTCCACCTTTCCAAGGTCAGTAAAATGATGACCCAGATTGTTGGGGGGCAAGAGGCTGACTCTGTAAACCATTTAGGGATGGCTGTAAAGCACTGTGAAGCGGTATATAAGTCTAAGTGCTAGTAGTATCCAAGAAAGACCTTTTTTGATAAGCAATTTTTTTTCTAATAAATTGCTTTCTTTTATTGCAATTACAGGCCAAGTTGAGTAATCTATTATGCACACAGCAACTCATTTTTTTTCTGTTCTTTCATGTCTATGCTTCATTATATTTTAAAATTAACATTCTCTCCTGAATCTTTTTATTATAATTATCAGTCTATCTTTGAGGTAAGATGCTTTGAGGTGTACAAGCTGGTGATCCTATTTTTTTTTTTATCATAGTAAAGTCAGAGCCACATCTTCAAATTCAAAGAAGTAAGGAATCTAAAACATAATTG